>NC_091460.1:3233375-3334624 GCF_027789765.1 Dendropsophus ebraccatus | reverse complement strand
TAGTGTGACATCCTGGATATCCAGTAAGGGGAGGAGGGCTTCCCGGAGGAGTGCTGCTCCGCACCTTCATGCTCCTTCTTATAATTCAGCAGTAGCACAATATGTCTCACTGGGATTTCCGTAAAGGGTAAAATAGGTATTTCCCTAAAGAACAAACAAATACAAAGTAGAGAGAAGTAAGTTGTGAGTAAAGTAAGTGTATTCCATGAATGGGTCGGTTAGTCGGCAGCACATCCTGACTCACACCCTGAAGCTGCTGGAAATCCTCACTTCTGGTCCACTCTGTCTCACTTCTCTGTCCTCCCCTCCCTTTTGAGACAGAGGTAAGTGATCTCTGTATCGTCTTTTGTCAATGGCAAACTGTAACTAGCCATCTGTAACCCCGCCCACCACTGACATCACACCAATCAGTGATCACCTGCGCCAAGGACAAGGAAACAACAGCCTCTTCTGAGCAGTATAGGGGAAAGGAGACACGGTTATTTACTCTCTCTATCATGTATATAAAAGAATTGATAGACACAAAGACAGAAATTGTGTAGTGGGTAAAGTAGAGAAAAAGAAGGGGGTCATCACTCCATGAGTACAGACTGGGATTCTACACTGCCCGTAATGTACAAGAAGCCGGCTACATACCATTTTCCATATAGTGTGAAAAGCTTTACAATCGGGTAAAGTGGGGACGGACTAGTGCGCAGCATAAGGGGAGTCCTCATGACAGGATGACAGGCCAGTAGCAGGTCAGAGGGGGCAACAGGCTCAGTAGTGAGCAGGTGGGGAGCACGTTGCACAAGGGGGGGAGGAGGAAAAGTGAGTGTGGAGAAGTAAACAGAATAGGTGGTGATCAGAAGGAAGAGGGGGGAGTAGCTGAAGGGGCCGGGGTATAAAAGTTAGCCACGAGGGGGGGGTGGTCACCCATTGTGGTTTAGCAGGCAGAAATCGTCTTACCTGTACTGCTGCACTGTATTGCTTGCCTCATGTCTGCCGAGGTTCTGATGGAGAGGCTGAGGGAGGATGGCCGATGAGGGGGCCAGGAATGGCTGCAGACCCAACTCCAAGGTCTGCTGGGGTCCGGGGAGGAAGCGGCGCCGCCAGCTCCTTCCCCTACGAGACGGATAGAGAGGTCACGTCCTCCTGAGCGCCTTAGACTGAAGTGACCCCCCGGGTCCGACGCTGAATAGGGAGCCCCTCTAGGGACCCTCCGGGGTTCTGCCCGCGGGCAGGGCGCGCTTCCGCACGGCGTGCAGGATCCGGGAGGAATCCCTTACAAGGCGGGACTCGCAGCCGAGGGGAGAAGTCCTCTCCCCTCCTCAGATGCCGTCGCGTGGTGGATCTGGGTCCGGAGCGGACTGGTGCAGCGAGGCCTGGAGGGGAGAAGAGCGCCAGCTCGGGCGGGGGACCGCTGCGGTGAGAAGCAGCAGAGGAAGGAGGCAGGAGCAGGCAGTCGGCGGCCTCTCGGCGTGGGGAGGACTGCGAACAGGGGTTCCCCGTTCGGGGATGATCGGCGCCACGCGCCAGCGGAGGTGAGGGGTCGGAGGCCACGCGGGCTTGAGCGTTGCGAGAGTGACGAAGATGAGCGACGTCATCAGCCTCAGCGGAAGTGCCCCAGCGTCAGCCACCGGAAGTCAGCCGTCAGGTGGTGCTGGATGTTGGTCACCCGCGAGTCACCGGAGTCAGCCGACGCAGACCGGAGGACCAGGAGAGAGGAGAAGCCGTGCGTCCGGATCCAGGGTCGGCCGCTTTAGGCCCGCCGGTCCCAGACAGCCGGGTGAGTGTGCAGCTGTAGCAGCGCCTGCGTTGGGGGTTGGGGAACGCGCAGCTGGGGGGTTTGGGGACATTGTTGTATGGGCTGAAGGATTGTGGCTGGTTTTGGCCGGGGAGTGGGCGGGGGAGGATCACCAGTACCTGCGTGGACGGGGTCCGGGGGGGTGAGTGGCAGTGTGGCTGGGCCTAGCGGGAGTGGGGAAGTTTGGTGACGCCGGCCTCTGGTGGCGGAGGGGGGTTGGGATAGGGCCCAGGGCAGGGAAACGGAGGGTGGACGGGGAGGGTGTATGTGTGTTTTGAGGGGCCGTTGGGGGCACACCTCAAGCCGGAAGTGCGGGAAGAAGGTATGGCGGGGGGAATATGTTGAGATTTTGTCACTATTGCAGCTAGGGAAATTTAACCTGGATAAGGTGAAGCCGTCTGAGGAGAAAAAGGACAAGGAGGAAAAGAAGAGGTATCGGTTGATACCTCGAACTTTTACTAACTGGTTTCAGACAGCGGAAGGCTTTGCGACTCAGCATTTGTTGGGATCACAAGGATATCAGCTTGTGGCTGCGGGTGACGGCACCAGTACGCACGGGGGTGGGGTCCCAGTCCTTACCAGGGTCCGTTGGAGGTCCTAGCCAGCCCGGACATTCAACGGCGGCTCAACGGGGGCTGTGTTTCCTCTTTAACGAGGAAGTTGTAAGTACGGAGCTAGGTGCAAGTTCAAGCACGAGTGCTCCTTCTGCGGGGGTACCCATGGGGCGACGCGCTGTTTTAAGAAGAACAGGCAGCAAGGAGGGAGGGACGCGGTTGGAAAAGGGGGGTGACGCCGGTGCGTTCCTGGAGGCAATGCGGGGGTTTCTAAGTAGATACTCGGATCGTGCTTCGGCTGGTTTGTTGGAAGAGGGATTTGCGGTGGGGTTTCGTATTCCGTCTGTTGGAGTCTCGGAAGGGGGGGCAGCGGGGCGGCGTAACTTGAAATCGGCGGAGGCTCACCCGGGGGGTGGTGTCTGCAAAGTTGGGGAAAGAGGTGGCTCTGGGACGGATGGTGGGTCCGTTCCGGGGCGCCCCCGTGTGCGGGTTTTCACCTTTGGGGGTGGTGCCGAAGAAAGAACCGAACAAGTTCGGTTGATTCATCACCTATCATACCCCAAGGGCTCCTCTGTGAATGACGGGATAGACCCGGAGCTTTGCTCGGTGGTGTATACCTCGTTCGACGAGGCGTTGCGGTGGGTGCGGCTGTATGGAAGGGGGGCATTGTTAGCAAAGGTGGATGTGGGGGCAGCTTTTCGGCTGCTTCCGGTCCACCCAGATTCTATGCCACTGTTGGGCTGTTTTTGGGAAGGGGCTCTATTTTTGTGGACCGCTGTCTGCCGATGGGATGCTCGCTGTCCTGCGCCTACTTCGAGGCGTTCAGTACGTTTTTGGAGTGGGTGGTGAGGGACGTGGCTGGCATCCTGGTCGGTCATCCACTACCTGGATGATTCTTTGTGCATTGGCCCAGCGGATTCGAGGGTGTGGTTCGGTTTTGTTGCGTACGTTGGAGGGGTTTTTTTTTTGGACTTTGGGGTTCCCCTGGCGGTGGAAATGTCAGAAGGTCCGGTTACGGCTTTGAACTTTCTGGGAATACGGATCGACACAGTGCACATGGAGTTCAGCTTGCCGGAGGATAAGCTGGTAGACCTCAGGGCGGTAGTGCGGAGAGTAAAGGGGTTGCGGAAGGTGACTCTCAGGGAGTTGCAGTCCCTCCTCGGCAAGCTTAACTTTGCGTGTCGGATCAAGCCAATGGGAGTGTTTTCTGTCGTCGCCTGGCCCAGGCGACGGCGGGTATCACATGCCCCCATTATTTTGTGCGGCTACGGCGAGAGCTGAGGGACGACCTGGGGTGTGGGAGTCGTTCCTGGCGTCGTATAACGGGAGGTCGCTGATGATGGACTTGGTCGTGGAGGCGCCGGACTTGGATTTGTTTACCAATGCGGCTGGGGTTGGGGGGTTTCGGGGCGTTTTTGCAGGGGGAGTTGGTGTTGGGGTTTGTGGCCGGAGTCGTGGCAGAGGGCAGGGCTGGTAAGGAACCTTACGTTGCTCGAACTGTTTCCCATAGTGGTGGCGGTTACCATTTGGGGGAACAGGTTCAGGAACAAGAAGAGTGCGATTTCACTGTGATAACATGAGCGTGGTTTTCAGCAATTAACGGGTTGTCGGCATCGTCCCCCCGGTGGTGCGGTTGCTACAGCATCTAGTATTGCAGTGTTTGTTGTTGAACGCTTGGGTGACCGCGGTGCATGTGCCCGGCGTTTCTAACTCCATTGCTGATTCTCTCTCTCGTTCACAGTGGGATCGTTTCCGGTCACTGGTTCCGGACGCGAACGAGAGGGGGGATCCCGTTTCTGGAGGAATTGTGGAGGCTGCCCTTCGGTCTGCTGAGTGCCTGATTAGAGAGTCGGTAACACGGAATACATGGCGAGGTTACGAGGCGGCTTGGTCGCATTGGGTGGAGTGGCAGGATACCTGGGGACGATTGGGGGAGGGGGAATGGGGTTTTTGTTATTGATCGGTAATTGCCGGAGGAGGGCTGGACGGTCCCGAGGCTGAACAGGAGGTTGCGGGGGTAGCGTTTGGCTGCAAGTTGCGTGGCCTTCCTGATGTTACGAAGGCCTTTTTGGTGCGTCAGGCGGTGAGGGGTTTTCGGAGAGGTTACAGGGTGGCGGATCAGCGTCGTCCGGTGTCATTTGGAGTTTTGGAATCATTGGGGGGTGCAGGTTGTTGTGTCGCTCGCCTCATGTGAAGCTAGGTTGTTTAGGTTGGCGTTCTCATTGGCATTTTTTGGTGCGCTCCGCCTGGGGGAGCTGGTAAGCCCGTCGGTCAAGGTACCGGGGGTTTACGGGAGTGCGGATGTGGAGATGTTTGAGGATAGGGTGGAGTTTAGGATTTCGCCGCTCTAAGACGGACCAGAGGGGTAGGGGTAAGAGAGTGGTGCTTTTTGCATTCCCGGGGTCGCGGGTGTGCCCGGTAGCTTGTATGAGGGCGTTATGGGCTGGGACCTGAGGGGAGGGGGCCGTTTGCTCAAGCATGACGACGGCGGGCTCCTTCTGTCCCAGTTCCAATTCATAGCAATATTCAGGAAATGTCTAGGGGCGGCAGGATTTTGTCCGGGGGAGTATTGTGAGCATTCGTTCCGGATTGGTGCAGCAACGGAGGCGGCAAGGTGGGGCCTGAGTGAGGAGGTAGTTCGCCACATTGGGCGATGGGAATCCGAACGCTTTTGTTCCTACATCCGCTTCGGGCGGCTGGAGAGCAGGCAGTTAGAGGATGGGAGTGGATGGGGGGGGGGGGGGGGGGGGGGGGGGGGGGGAGTTGATTGTTTTGGTTACGGGGTGTTGTGCAAGTTGTTGGTTATCTGTTTTGTTTCCTTCTCAGGTCCCGAGCGGACCTGGTGTGGATACTTGGACATTCTTTTGTATACTGGAGAGCGTTACGTGCAGCGGTGCGGCCGGACGGACGGCAACTGGGCATTTCACGTGCGGAGGTGGTGGTTCGATGGTTGGGGGAGAGAGGCATGATGTGGAGGAGAGTGCTTCCGGAATTCCATCGTTATGTAAGGTTGGATAGGGAGCCGGATGTGCTGTTACTTCATGTAGGGGGGAACGATTTAGGGGCCCGACCGATCAGGGAGCTGGTGGCCGACATGAAGTTTGACTTTCTTCGGTTATGGTCACAGTTTCCGAAGCAAGTGACGGTCTGGTCGGACATAGTGCCGCGCAAGGTGTGGCGGGGGGGGGGGGGGGGGGGGGGCGCTCGGTAGCGCGGATTAACAAGGCGCAAGTTAAAGTGAACAGAGCCATGGGGAGATTTATGGCGCGTAATGGGGTGGTGGCTATACGGCATATGGACTTGGAGGCGGGTGTTGGAGCATACTGGAGGCGGGATGGGGTACACCTAAACGCTGTAGGCACAGACATGTGGTTGCTGGGTGTCCGGGACGGGATTGATGTGGGGCTCCGAGTGTGGCGGGACGCCAACACCTAAGGGGTCAGGAGTTGGCGTCTGTGGCGGTGGGGGTCCTCGGGGTTGGTGTGGACTTGGTCGTGGTGGGAGGGGACCTCGGAGTGGTTCCGGACTCCCGGGAAAAGGAAATACAATTATTGGGCTGGGCGGCTGTAGTTTGCCACCATTAAAAGGGGTACAGTTATACGCACACAGGTGCTTGGTTGGTGCCTCTGGGTTATGTGGCCCGTAGGCCAGAGGCAAATCCTGAGTGCAGTTGGGGTCAAGTTTTAATAAGCCGCCTGAGGGGATTTTTGGGGCTCCGAGGACCGCCCCGTCAAAATAAATATGTTACAGTTTTGATATGTTTTATACTTGGTGTAATAAACAGCTGCTGTGGCCATTTAATTCCAGAACGGTGTCTGTGGTTATTGGGAAGGGAAGGGGACAGAGTGGTAGAAAGGGGGGCCTTAGTAGGGCGGAAGGGCCTTGGCAACTACCCTAGTCATGCACAAACTTTTTTGTGCTAGACAACTAAAGTGGTGTGCACCCTAAAAACAGCAAAATGTAGGTAAACTGGTAAACTGCAAAGCTGGGAAAATGCTGGGATCTGTAGTGCTGAAAAGAACTCCGCAAACAGATCACCTGCATCACAGAGATCACTGGCATCGCTCCTATGGGAAAGGCTTGAAGTGTTACTGTAATGTAGCTGTAAGGTGGAGCCCCCCCTTATATCCCTGTGCCCCCCCCCTCACTATACTGCACTATACATATATACACAGGGGAAGGGAGGGAGTGTTACTGTAATGTAGCTGTAAGGTGGAGCCCCCCTTATATCCCTGTGACCCCCCCCTTCACTATACATACATATATACACAGGGGGGGGGGTTACTGTAATGTAGCTGTAAGGTGGAGCCCCCCCTTATATCCCTGTGCCCCCCCCTCACTATACTGCACTATACATATATACACAGGGGAAGGGGGGAGTGTTACTGTAATGTAGCTGTAAGGTGGAGCCCCCCCTTATATCCCTGCCCCCCCCTCACTATACTGCACTATACATATATACACAGGGGAAGGGGGGAATGTTACTGTAATGTAGCTGTAAGGTGGAGCCCCCCCTTATATCCCTGTGCCCCCCCCCTCACTATACTGCACTATACATATATACACAGGGGAAGGGGGGAGTGTTACTGTAATGTAGCTGTAAGGTGGAGCCCCCCCTTATATCCCTGTGCCCCCCCTCACTATACTGCACTATACATATATACACAGGCGGGGTGTTACTGTAATGTAGCTGTAAGGTGGAGCCCCCCCTTATATCCCTGCCCCCCCTCACTATACTGCACTATACATATATACACAGGGGGGGGGGGGGGTACTGTAATGTAGCTGTAAGGTGGAGCCCCCCCTTATATCCCTGCCCCCCCTCACTATACTGCACTATACATATATACACAGGGGGGGGTTACTGTAATGTAGCTGTAAGGTGGAGCCCCCCCCTTATATCCCTGTGTAACTCCATCCTCCCATACCTGGTATAGCAGCTCCCGGCGTCTCCTCCTCCTTCACCTCACTCATACACGGGGGATCGCCCATCATCCTCTCTTCTTCTGCTTCATCCTCCACTTTTATACTAGTCACATCTATCTGCTGATTCTCTAAGGCGATCTCCTCCTCCTCTGCTTTCACCTCGGCCTTAATGTCAATCAGACTTTCACCCTAAACAGATGATAAAAAAAAAAAAGTTAAATTGTCCTTCAATCCCTTCATGACCAAATGTTCAAAAGACTTTACCTGATTTCCCTCTGGACAGTCCTGGGAATACAGAGGACGGGGACACCTCTCTGGTGGATTCCTGTCACTGCCTCCATCTGTAGGGAACACACAGGGAGCCAATCCATTATACACTGCTACATGTCATCAGGAGGAGGGGGATAGGAGGAGGAGGATGGGAGGGGGAGGAGGATGGGAGGAGAAGGAAGATGGGGGGAGGAGGAAGATGGGGGGAGGAGGAGGAGAAAGATGGGAGGATGAGAGGAGGAGGATCAAGGGGACCAGTAAAACAGGTTTTACTTTTTGCAGCCAATGCCCCCCCCCCCCCCCCCCCCCCCCCCCCCCCCCCCCTTACACTGCTGATCGGCCATGAAATCCGTCTCCTCTTGTGCTTCAAGTTTAAACTCAACTTTGATATCGATCAGATCTTCCCTCTAAACAGACAGAAAAAAAATAAGAACTCATATGAAACTTGATCCTTGTCATATTGTGAGGAGCCTTCCGCACCCCCTACCTGATGATTCTCTGTACAGTCCTGGAAATAAAGAGGACGGGGACATCTATCACCTGCTCGCTGATCCTCCATCATGAGCCGCTGCTCCCGGTACAGATCCTTGTGTCCTGTACAGGAAGGAAAAAGTTATTTCACACATAACACAATGTAACATCCCTCCTCCTGTAAGCTTACCTTACTGCTGGGGGGTCACACACTGATAGTAACACAATGTAACATCCCACCTCCTGTAAGCTTACCTTACTGCTGGGGTCACACACTGATAGTAACACAATGTAACATCCCTCCTCCTGTAAGCTTACCTTACTGCTGGGGTCACACTGATAGTAACACAATGTAACATCCCTCCTCCTGTAAGCTTACCTTACTGCTGGGGTCACACACTGATAGTAACACAATGTAACACCCCTCCTCCTGTAAGCTTACCTTACTGCTGGGGTCACACACTGATAGTAACACAATGTAACATCCCTCCTCCTGTAAGCTTACCTTACTGCTGGGGGGTCACACTGATAGTAACACAATGTAACATCCCTCCTCCTGTAAGCTTACCTTACTGCTGGGGGGTCACACTGATAGTAACACAATGTAACATCCCTCCTCCTGTAAGCTTACCTTACTGCTGGGGGGTCACACTGATAGTAACACAATGTAACATCCCTCCTCCTGTAAGCTTACCTTACTGTTGGGGGTCACAAACTGATAGTAACGCAATGTAACATCCCTCCTCCTGTAAGCTTACCTTACTGCTGGGGTCACACACTGATAGTAACACAATGTAACATCCCTCCTCCTGTAAGCTTACCTTACTGCTGGGGTCACACTGATAGTAACACAATGTAACACCCCTCCTCCTGTAAGCTTACCTTACTGCTGGGGGGTCACACACTGATAGTAACACAATGTAACACCCCTCCTCTTGTAAGCTTATCTTACTGCTGGGGTCACACTGATAGTAACACAATGTAACATCCCTCCTCCTGTAAGCTTACCTTACTGCTGGGGGGTCACACTGATAGTAACACAATGTAACATCCCTCCTCCTGTAAGCTTACCTTACTGCTGGGGTCACACACTGATAGTAACACAATGTAACACCCCTCCTCCTGTAAGCTTACCTTACTGCTGGGGTCACACACTGATAGTAACACAATGTAACACCCCTCCTCCTGTAAGCTTACCTTACTGCTGGGGTCACACACTGATAGTAACACAATGTAACATCCCTCCTCCTGTAAGCTTACCTTACTGCTGGGGTCACACTGATAGTAACACAATGTAACATCCCTCCTCCTGTAAGCTTACCTTACTGCTTGGGGGGTCACACACTGATAGTAACACAATGTAACATCCCTCCTCCTGTAAGCTTACCTTACTGCTGGGGGGTCACACACTGATAGTAACACAATGTAACACCCCTCCTCCTGTAAGCTTACCTTACTGCTGGGGTCACACTGATAGTAACACAATGTAACATCCCTCCTCCTGTAAGCTTACCTTACTGCTGGGGTCACACTGATAGTAACACAATGTAACATCCCTCCTCCTGTAAGCTTACCTTACTGCTGGGGGGGTCACACTGATAGTAACACAATGTAACACCCCTCCTCCTGTAAGCTTACCTTACTGCTGGGGGGGTCACACACTGATAGTAACACAATGTAACACCCCTCCTCCTGTAAGCTTACCTTACTGCTGGGGGGGTCACACTGATAGTAACACAATGTAACACCCCTCCTCCTGTAAGCTTACCTTACTGCTGGGGTCACACACTGATAGTAACACAATGTAACACCCCTCCTCCTGTAAGCTTACCTTACTGCTGGGGTCACACACTGATAGTAACACAATGTAACATCCCTCCTCCTGTAAGCTTACCTTACTGCTGGGGTCACACTGATAGTAACACAATGTAACATCCCTCCTCCTGTAAGCTTACCTTACTGCTGGGGGGTCACACACTGATAGTAACACAATGTAACACCCCTCCTCCTGTAAGCTTACCTTACTGCTGGGGTCACACACTGATAGTAACACAATGTAACACCCCTCCTCCTGTAAGCTTACCTTACTGCTGGGGTCACACTGATAGTAACACAATGTAACATCCCTCCTCCTGTAAGCTTACCTTACTGCTGGGGGGGTCACACTGATAGTAACACAATGTAACACCCCTCCTCCTGTAAGCTTACCTTACTGCTGGGGGGGTCACACTGATAGTAACACAATGTAACATCCCTCCTCCTGTAAGCTTACCTTACTGCTGGGGTCACACACTGATAGTAACACAATGTAACACCCCTCCTCCTGTAAGCTTACCTTACTGCTGGGGTCACACACTGATAGTAACACAATGTAACATCCCTCCTCCTGTAAGCTTACCTTACTGCTGGGGTCACACTGATAGTAACACAATGTAACATCCCTCCTCCTGTAAGCTTACCTTACTGCTGGGGTCACACTGATAGTAACACAATGTAACATCCCTCCTCCTGTAAGCTTACCTTACTGCTGGGGGGGGGGGGGGTCACACTGATAGTAACACAATGTAACACCCCTCCTCCTGTAAGCTTACCTTACTGCTGGGGTCACACACTGATAGTAACACAATGTAACATCCCTCCTCCTGTAAGCTTACCTTACTGCTGGGGTCACACACTGATAGTAACACAATGTAACATCCCTCCTCCTGTAAGCTTACCTTACTGCTGGGGTCACACTGATAGTAACACAATGTAACACCCCTCCTCCTGTAAGCTTACCTTACTGCTGGGGGGTCACACTTCGGGCAACTAGGGACAAAAGGACGGTTTCAGGCCGTGGCGGTTCTATCAGAATCTAGGAATAGGAGCCATTGGCCCCAAGTGGCCGTGTACCTCTTCACTGCTGCCGGGGTAACAGCAATGAGGTCCTCCATGTGATGTGTCTGGGCTATTTCCGCAAACCATTCGTCAATAGTCAGAGGGTCGACGGATTTCCATTTCCGAGGGAGGACTGACTTGGCAGCTTGGAGCAGATGGCGTGCCAGAGATTTTTTGAAGCACGACTGGGCTGTGGGGAACATGAAAAGCAGCGTCGCTTCAGGGGTATTAGGGATAGTGATGCCGGTAATTTCCTTAATGAGGCGCAAGACCGTGTGCCAAAATGACCGCAATTTGGGGCATCCCCACCAAATGTGTGTCATGGTGCCTCCCACGCCCCCACAACGCCAACAAATGTCAGGGACCAAGGGGTACCAGCGATGAAGGGCAGCTGGAACCCGGTACCAACGGGACAAAATCTTATAACTGGTCTCCTGTGTCTTACATGCCATAGTAGCTTTGTGAGATAGATAAAAAGCCTTTGACCATTGTTGAGGCGTAAAAGTTTTTCCCAATTCTGTCTCCCATGCCGAGCAGAAGGAGGGCAGATGGTCCAGTCTAGAGGAGAGCAACAGTTGATAAGAGAGAGAGATGGCATGTGGGGGACAGGAAGGCGCCACACACAACTTTTCAAAGTCCGACAACGTATTATGGAGAGCGTGAGTACGTGAGGTGGTCGTGTAGAAATGCTGCAGTTGAATATACTCAAACAGGTGTCTGGACAAGGGGGGTGCGGAGGGGAGAATGTCGGATAAGGGTAACAGTGCTCCCCGTTTGACCACGTGATAGAAGCGGAGAGGGGTGTCCCTGGGCGTGCCTAAGAAGGTCTCGGATATACTTGGTTAAAAGTCAGGGTTATCTGTGACGGGGGTCATAGGACCGCGACTATCCAACAGAGCACAAGGAGACCCGGTGGCCGGTAAAGATGCAAGAGTATGGCGAGTTGTGTAGGACAGAGGTGTGCGGTCTGCCAAGGTAGGGGACCATGTCCATGGGAGCGTGGACAAAGGCCGAGGGCACTGGGCCTGTGCCAACCGTACCCACAGCTTGGAAGTAGAATGATGAAACATGTCCAAGATCCTCACGTGGACACAAGATAGATAATAAAGGCGGCAATCTGGCAGACCAACCCCCCCCCCCCCCGCATCCTTAGGACGAGAAAGAACCTCGCGTCTGATTCTGGGACGGCCAGGGGACCAGACGAAGGAAGAAAAGCAATGCTGCACTTGTTTCCAAAAGGAAACGGGGATGCGGACTGGGATGGTCTGCAAGAGATAGAGCAGTCGAGGGAGAAGGGTCATTTTCAGGATATTAATTCTCCCGAACCAAGAGAAATCTTTCTTGGTCCAGGCTGTCAGGTCCGTTCGGAAACAGCCTAACAGAGGCAGGAAATTAGCATCAAAGAGTTGGGACAATGTGGGGGGGATGCGTATGCCCAGGTATGATATGCCTGCGGGGGGCCAAGCAAATGGAAAATTTTCCTGAAGAGAGCGCACCGTGGCGCTGTCCAAGGAGACATTGAGGGCTTCAGATTTAGCAAGGTTAATTTTAAAATTTGACCATACACCAAACCGGTCTAGTCGAGACATAAGGGAAGGGAGGGACAAGCGTGGGTTTGTGATATAGAGCAAGAGGTCGTCCGCGAAAGCGGAGCATTTATACTCGTGGGAACCAATGGTGATCCCCCGTATGTCTGGGTCAGAGCGGATGGTGGACATTAGATTTTCCATGATCAGGACATAAAGGAGGGGGGACAGGGGGCACCCCTGTCTCGTTCCATTGGAAATAGAAAAGGGTGCCGACACACGTGCCATTGATTTTCAACTGAGCGGAGGGAGTGTTATAAAGCGCTAGAATTTTCGAGAGGAAGGACGGGCCTATGCCCACACGTTGTAGGGTTTGTACCAGGGAGGACCACGAGACTCTATCAAAAGCCTTCTCGGCGTCTAAAGAGAGAACCATCAGGGGTACATTGTTAGATTGAGCGTAATGAATTATGTCTAATGTCTTGAGAGTATTATCGCGGGCCTCCCTCCCTGGTACAAAACCCACTTGGTCCGCATGGATGAGATCCGGCAGGTGTGGGTTCAGCCTGTTGGCAATTAGTTTGGCATAAAGTTTCAGGTCCACATTGAGGAGGGAGATGGGCCTGTAGCTCCCGCAGGTCTGCGGGTCCTTCCCCGGTTTAGGAATAAGGGCGACATGGGCCATAGTAGTGTGTTGCGGAAAGGGGACGGTGTCGGATATGGAGTTGAAGGCCGAGAGCATGGTGGGGCCTAGGGATTCCTGAAGCACTTTGTAGAATTGGGCTGTCAGGCCATCTGGGCCCGGGCTCTTCCCTCCCGGGAGTTGTGCAATAGCACAATTGAGTTCGTGCAACGCGAACGGCTCCTCCAGGGTTACTGCCGTATCGCTGGAGATCTGAGTAGCAATAGGAGGGGGAGAGAAGGGCTCAGGCACTGAGGCCAAGGGTTTAGGAAGATTATAAAGGGTAGTGTAGTAGGAATGGAATGTGGATGCTATTTCCGGGGTGATATGGGTAGTTACATTCGCAGTGGTCCGGATACAGGATATATGCGATTGCGCCAGTTTGTCCCTTAAAGCCCTCGCCAACATGCGTCCACACTTATTGCCATTTTCATAAAATTTACTACGACAGGACTGCAATAGACGGCCCCACGATGCCTCTAAGAGGCGTTTAACCTCCGAGCGTGCAGCTTGTAAGTCCCTCAGAATCGGGAGAGACAGAGCATGTTTGTGGGCGAGCTCAAGGGAGGAAACCTTAGCAAGCGCTTTTGTCAGGGAAGCCGCCTTCTCCCTCTTAAGTCTGGAACCGTGTTTAATGAGGACTCCTCGGAGGACACACTTGAGAGCTTCCCATTGAATAATAGGGGAAGTAGTATCCACAGCATGATCGGAACAAAAGTGCGTGACCGATTGTTTAAGGTCAGCAACACAAACGGTGTCCAAGAGGAGGGACTCATTCAAACGCCAGGTCCAGTGAGGCTTGGACAGGAAAGGGAGTGTGAGGGAGCAGAAGACAGGGGCATGGTCTGACCATAAAATGTTGCCAATAGAGGTGTAGGAGAGCCATGGCAGGGCACTATGCTGTATGAGAATGTGGTCAATGCGACTATAAGTCCCATGGGGGTTGGAATAGAAACTATAGTCCCGATCAGCTGAGTGCGACAGCCGCCAGGCATCATAAAGTTGCAGCGACAGAAAGGCTCGCTTGACCCTCTTTATGGCCGCGTAGGAGATAGACGATCGACCCGAGGAGTTATCCATAGACGGATTCAAAGTTAAGTTAAGGTCACCGCACAGGATTACAGTCCCCTTGACCACAGGTAGTGACAGCTCAATCAGAAAGCATAGGCATTGATAATAGTGAAAACGTGACCATTAACAGATAAGGAGAGGATAAGGTACCTAGCCGCCGGGTCTGTAATGCAGTGAAGGATCTGGCAGGGCAAATTCTTATGTATGGCAATAGCCACTCCCTTGGTTCTAGCCTCGGGGTTGTTAGAGAAAAACCACTGAGTGTAATGTCTATGACGGATAGCGGGGGCGTGGTTGACCTTGAAATGTGTTTCCTGTAGACAGAGGACATGTACCTTTCTACGGTGGAAGTGATGTAGGATCTGTGATCGCTTCCCGGGTGTGTTCAGTCCCTGCACATTAAAAGAGGCAACATGAAGGTTCGCCATGGGGTGCGGGCAAGGGGCGTTACGGAGAGGGCCGTGGAGACCCTAAAGAAGGGCTGTCAGGGACAACCGACTCTGGAAAAAAGGAAAAACAATTAGTGAAGGACAAACAGGGGGGTGGGGTAGGAAGGTGGGAGAACACAACACGAGTACAAATATACAAGCAGCAAGGAATAAAATTGCAGCGTATTCTCAACAAAAGCACAGCTGAAGGGCTACCAAACCAGAGAAAACTCGGGTCCGGTGTCCCACCTATGGGGGGAGAGAGGCAGACAAGTACCGTATGCGCGGTGCAGAGGGCTCCTCACAGACCTTGAGGAAAGTATGTTAAGGCAAACAAGCAAAACTATGACTAACGGTTAAACAGGGATAGAACTATGAGGGCTGTACCAGATATAGAACAGAACCTGCCCAGGGGAGGCAGAACAGAAAAAGGATGCAATATAGACAGATGTAGGGGGCAATATGAACAAGGTGTCAAACAGCAACAATCACTGTGTTAGAAAAGATAGCATCGAAGGTCCCTCCACGGGAAGCATCTGCGGTGTTCCATTTCAGATGGCTCCATCTCATTTGCGCAATGACTCTGAGGGCCGAGGCGCAGGGGGCGAGGATCTACGGGGCCCGTGCCGACGTGGCGATCTCGGAGGGAGTCCTTGAGTGATAGATGCTGGGTCTCTAGGTGAGAGAGGTCTCTTGGCACCCCGGGTCGAAGAGAGGAGGGAAGGCCATTCCGGGAGAGTGAGGCCAGTGATGTCAAGGTCCCTGAGGAAATCCGGAACATCAGCGGGGGCCCGTAGAGTGAGGGTGCGGCCATTCCGGCGGACAGTCAGCGCAAAAGGATAGCCCCAGCGAAAGGGTATATTGCGGTCTCTGAGAATGTCCAACAGGGGGCGCAGGGCCGCTCTCTGAGCCAGCGTGTGTCGGGAAAGGTCAGGCAGAATGAGGAGGTGAGCCCCCCTATACACCACAGCACGTCGTTTGCGGGCCCTCAGGAGAATTTCTTCCTTAGTGGAGTAAAAATGAACCCGACAGATAACATCCCTGGGGTTCTGGTCATCTCGACTGGGTGGGCGTAGCGCCCTATGCGCCCTATCTAGTTCTATGTGTGTGTTAGGCGGCTGCTCCAGGAGATCGTTAAAAATACCGGAGAGAACAGCAAACAGGTCCGATGAAGCAATCGACTCAGGAAGCCCCCGGATCCGCAAGTTGTTCCTCCGATTGCGGTTTTCTATATCGTCCATGTGTTGCTGGAGGACAAACAGTTGGTCAGTATGCAAGTTCACAGTGGACTGTAAGGCAGACAGAGAGGTGGATGTGGTCTCCTGAGCGACCTCCAGGTTATCCACTCTGGTGGAGACCGCTGTTAATTCAGTACGAAACTGCGCAAACTCTTGCTTGCACTCGTCCACCAGTTGTTTAGCTAGAATTAAGATGTCACTCCTAGTGGGTAAGGATTGAGTAAGGATCTTGAGATCCGCCAGAGATGCAGGTCTACTATCATCAAGGCCAGAAGTGCAGGAGGAGGACAAATGCAATGGTAGCTCCTGGGTACAGAGAGGAGGGTGCTGTGTAGCTTGTCTGAATATCGGTGGGGTGCCAACCAGGGAAGGAGGAATTGAGGGGTGAATGTCCAGCAACAGTCCCTTGGGTGGAGAGGAGCCTGCAGGGGCATGTACTAAGGCCACTGTGTGACCAAGTGCGGCCTGATTACGTGCAGGGGAGCCCCCCCACGAGGATCCTGAGGACCATGCAGGGGATAGGCCACCCTGTGTGCCCACCGGAGCTAGGGCAAGTGGGGGTGCGGGGGCTCCCTGGCTGAGGGGGGAAGAAGTGGGGGGGGAGAACCATGCCAAGTCCTGGGCAGATTGCACCCATATGGGCGCCGCTGGGTTCAGTGCTGCAGCAGGGGGTGCAGTGACGGCCGCTTCTGGGGCAGTGAGGGGGGTGCCATCTTGGATTTGGGCCTCAACCTGCCGGGGGCTGTTATGAGGAGAGGGGCAGGAGGAGAGGGGCGCCAGACAGTGGGCACAGTCTAGAGGTACCTGATGGGGCCCCGGGCGCAGCTCTCCCACGGCTGATGGTGGTGCAGGTAGCTCCTGTGTCGCGTCTCCCGCGCCGTGCGTCCGGGCAAGATGGCCGCCGGAGCCTGGAGGGGATGGTGAGGGGGAAGGGCGGGAGGCCTGTGCCGGATCCCCGTGGCAATGTTGTGGCCGGGAGGAGGCTGCCGGATCCTCCGGAGCGCGGGCAGCAGTGGATGGGGTGGCTGACCGTAAGCGGGCCGCTGAGGGGGTGACGGGCACAGGGTCCTCATGGCGGCGGCCATCTTCCTTCCCCTGCAGCTCCATCATCTGGTGTGAGGATGATGCCTCTGGCCGGAGGACATAATGGCCAATTTCCCCCTGGGGTGAGCAGGCACGGGTGGAGGAGCCTCCCCTGAGCTTTCTGGAGGTTTTCCCCATGATTGAGGTGCAGGATGCCTTTGGATGGTGAATGGGCCTGGAGGAGCTCTGCAGAACACGTCCTCACAGCAGCATGGCTAGACACGCCCCCCCGTCAGGCTCAGCTTTTTAGTGAGTGATGAGTTGCCATGGAGGTTACCAAAGCCCCCCACCCCCAATCTCTGACAACCAGGGACTCCAGGGGTAGGACCTACCTCTGGCAACTACATTCTAGCCTTCTCACAGTGAATGAGCTAGATTCCGGACTCCAGGGGTAGGAGCTACTTCTGGCAACTACAGACTCCAATGGTAGGACCTACCTCTGGCAACTACATTCTAGCCTGCTTACAATGAATGAGCTAGATTCTGGACTCCAGGGGTAGGACCTACCTCTGGCAACTACATTCTAGCCTGCTCATAGTGAATGAGCTAGATTATGGACTCCAGGGGTAGGACCTACTTCTGGCAACTACGGGCTCCAGGGGTAGGACCTACCTCTGGCAACTACATTTTAGGCTGCTCATAGTGAATGGGCTAGATTCCGGACTCCAGGGGTAGGAGCTACTTCTGGCAACTACAGGCTCCAGGGGTAGGAGCTACTTCTGGCAACTACGGGCTTCAGGGGTAGGACCTACCTCTGGCAACTACATTCTAGCCTGCTCACAGTGAATGAGCTAGATTCCGGACTCCAGGGGTAGGACCTACTTCTGGCAACTACAGACTCCAATGGTAGGACCTACCTCTGGCAACTACATTCTAGCCCGCTCACAGTGAATGAGCTAGATTCCGGACTCCAGGGGTAGGACCTACTTCTGGCAACTACGGGCTCCAGGGGTAGGACCTACCTCTGGCAACTACATTCTAGCCTGCTCACAGTGAATGAGCTAGATTCCGGACTCCAGGGGTAGGACCTACTTCTGGCAACTACAGACTCCAATGGTAGGACCTACCTCTGGCAACTACATTCTAGCCTGCTTACAGTGAATGAGCTAGATTCCGGACTCCAGGGGTAGGACCTACTTCTGGCAACTACAGACTCCAATGGTAGGACCTACCTCTGGCAACTACATTCTAGCCTGCTCATAGTGAATGAGCTAGATTACAGACTCCAGGGGTAGGACCTACTTCTGGCAACTACGGGCTCCAGGGGTAGGACCTACTTCTGGCAACTACGGGCTCCAGGGGTAGGACCTACCTCTGGCAACTACATTCTAGCCTGCTCACAGTGAATGAGCTACATTCCGGACTCCAGGGGTAGGAGCTACTTCTGGCAACTACGGGCTTCAGGGGTAGGACCTACCTCTGGCAACTACATTCTAGCCTGCTCACAGTGAATGAGCTATATTCCGGACTCCAGGGGTAGGACCTACTTCTGGCAACTACAGCCTCCATTGGTAGGACCTACCTCTGGCAACTACATTCTAGCCTGCTCACAGTGAATGAGCTAGATTCCGGACTCCAGGGGTAGGAGCTACTTCTGGCAACTACAGACTCCAATGGTAGGACCTACCTCTGGCAACTACATTCTAGCCTGCTCATAGTGAATGAGCTAGATTACGGACTCCAGGGGTAGGACCTACTTCTGGCAACTACGGGCTTCAGGGGTAGGACCTACCTCTGGCAACTACATTTTAGGCTGCTCATAGTGAATGGGCTAGATTCCGGACTCCAGGGGTAGGAGCTACTTCTGGCAACTACAGGCTCCAGGGGTAGGAGCTACTTCTGGCAACTACGGGCTTCAGGGGTAGGACCTACCTCTGGCAACTACATTCTAGCCTGCTCACAGTGAATGAGCTAGATTCCGGACTCCAGGGGTAGGACCTACTTCTGGCAACTACAGACTCCAATGGTAGGACCTACCTCTGGCAACTACATTCTAGCCCGCTCACAGTGAATGAGCTAGATTCTGGACTCCAGGGGTAGGACCTACTTCTGGCAACTACGGGCTCCAGGGGTAGGACCTACCTCTGGCAACTACATTCTAGCCTGATCATAGTGAATGAGCTAGATTCCGGACTCCAGGGGTAGGACCTACTTCTGGCAACTACAGACTCCAATGGTAGGACCTACCTCTGGCAACTACATTCTAGCCTGCTTACAGTGAATGAGCTAGATTCCGGACTCCAGGGGTAGGACCTACTTCTGGCAACTACAGACTCCAATGGTAGGACCTACCTCTGGCAACTACATTCTAGCCTGCTCATAGTGAATGAGCTAGATTACAGACTCCAGGGGTAGGACCTACTTCTGGCAACTACGGGCTCCAGGGGTAGGACCTACTTCTGGCAACTACAGACTCCAATGGTAGGACCTACCTCTGGCAACTACATTCTAGCCCGCTCACAGTGAATGAGCTAGATTCTGGACTCCAGGGGTAGGACCTACTTCTGGCAACTACGGGCTCCAGGGGTAGGACCTACCTCTGGCAACTACATTCTAGCCTGCTCATAGTGAATGAGCTAGATTCCGGACTCCAGGGGTAGGACCTACTTCTGGCAACTACAGACTCCAATGGTAGGACCTACCTCTGGCAACTACATTCTAGCCTGCTCATAGTGAATGAGCTAGATTACAGACTCCAATGGTAGGACCTACCTCTGGCAACTACATTCTAGCCTGCTTACAGTGAATGAGCTAGATTCCGGACTCCAGGGGTAGGACCTACTTCTGGCAACTACAGACTCCAATGGTAGGACCTACCTCTGGCAACTACATTCTAGCCTGCTCATAGTGAATGAGCTAGATTACAGACTCCAGGGGTAGGACCTACTTCTGGCAACTACGGGCTCCAGGGGTAGGACCTACCTCTGGCAACTACATTCTAGCCTGCTCATAGTGAATGAGCTAGATTCCGGACTCCAGGGGTAGGACCTACTTCTGGCAACTACAGACTCCAATGGTAGGACCTACCTCTGGCAACTACATTCTAGCCTGCTTACAGTGAATGAGCTAGATTCCGGACTCCAGGGGTAGGACCTACTTCTGGCAACTACAGACTCCAATGGTAGGACCTACCTCTGGCAACTACATTCTAGCCTGCTCATAGTGAATGAGCTAGATTACAGACTCCAGGGGTAGGACCTACTTCTGGCAACTACGGGCTCCAGGGGTAGGACCTACCTCTGGCAACTACATTCTAGCCTGCTCATAGTGAATGAGCTAGATTCCGGACTCCAGGGGTAGGACCTACTTCTGGCAACTACAGACTCCAATGGTAGGACCTACCTCTGGCAACTACATTCTAGCCTGCTTACAGTGAATGAGCTAGATTCCGGACTCCAGGGGTAGGACCTACTTCTGGCAACTACGGGCTCCAGGGGTAGGACCTACTTCTGGCAACTACAGACTCCAATGGTAGGACCTACCTCTGACAACTACATTCTAGCCCGCTCACAGTGAATGAACTAGATTCTGGACTCCAGGGGTAGGACCTACTTCTGGCAACTACGGGCTCCAGGGGTAGGACCTACCTCTAGCAACTACATTCTAGCCTGCTCATAGTGAATGAGCTAGATTCCGGACTCCAGGGGTAGGACCTACTTCTGGCAACTACAGACTCCAATGGTAGGACCTACCTCTGGCAACTACATTCTAGCCTGCTCACAGTGAATGAGCTAGATTCCGGACTCCAGGGGTAGGAGCTACTTCTGGCAACTACAGACTCCAATGGTAGGACCTACCTCTGGCAACTACATTCTAGCCTGCTCATAGTGAATGAGCTAGATTACGGACTCCAGGGGTAGGACCTACTTCTGGCAACTACGGGCTTCAGGGGTAGGACCTACCTCTGGCAACTACATTTTAGGCTGCTCATAGTGAATGGGCTAGATTCCGGACTCCAGGGGTAGGAGCTACTTCTGGCAACTACAGGCTCCAGGGGTAGGAGCTACTTCTGGCAACTACGGGCTTCAGGGGTAGGACCTACCTCTGGCAACTACATTCTAGCCTGCTCACAGTGAATGAGCTAGATTCCGGACTCCAGGGGTAGGACCTACTTCTGGCAACTACAGACTCCAATGGTAGGACCTAACTCTGGCAACTACATTCTAGCCCGCTCACAGTGAATGAGCTAGATTCTGGACTGCAGGGGTAGGACCTACTTCTGGCAACTACGGGTTCCAGGGGTAGGACCTACCTCTGGCAACTACATTCTAGCCTGCTCATAGTGAATGAGCTAGATTCCGGACTCCAGGGGTAGGACCTACTTCTGGCAACTACAGACTCTAATGGTAGGACCTACCTCTGGCAACTACATTCTAGCCTGCTTACAGTGAATGAGCTAGATTCCGGACTCCAGGGGTAGGACCTACTTCTGGCAACTACAGACTCCAATGGTAGGACCTACCTCTGGCAACTACATTCTAGCCTGCTCATAGTGAATGAGCTAGATTACAGACTCCAGGGGTAGGACCTACTTCTGGCAACTACGGGCTCCAGGGGTAGGACCTACTTCTGGCAACTATGGTCTCCAGGGGTAGGACCTACCTCTGGCAACTACATTCTAGCCTGCTCACAGTAAATGAGCTAGATTCCGGACTCCAGGGGAAGGACCTACTTCTGGCAACTACGGGCTCCAGGGGTAGGACCTACTTCTGGCAACTACGGGCTCCAGGGGTAGGACCTACCTCTGGCAACTACATTCTAGCCTGCTCACAGTGAATGAGCTACATTCCGGACTCCAGGGGTAGGAGCTACTTCTGGCAACTACAGACTCCAATGGTAGGACCTACCTCTGGCAACTACATTCTAGCCTGCTCACAGTGAATGAGCTAGATTCCGGACTCCAGGGGTAGGACCTACTTCTGGCAACTACAGACTCCAATGGTAGGACCTACCTCTGGCAACTACATTCTAGCCTGCTCATAGTGAATGAGCTAGATTACGGACTCCAGGGGTAGGACCTACTTCTGGCAACTACGGGCTTCAGGGGTAGGACCTACCTCTGGCAACTACATTTTAGGCTGCTCATATTGAATGGGCTAGATTCCGGACTCCAGGGGTAGGACCTACTTCTGGCAACTACGGGTTCCAGGGGTAGGACCTACCTCTGGCAACTACATTCTAGCCTGCTCACAGTGAATGAGCTAGATTCCGGACTCCAGGGGTAGGACCTACTTCTGGCAACTACAGACTCCAATGGTAGGACCTACCTCTGGCAACTACATTCTAGCCTGCTTACAGTGAATGAGCTAGATTCCGGACTCCAGGGGTAGGACCTACTTCTGGCAACTATGGGCTCCAGGGGTAGGACCTACTTCTGGCAACTACATTCTAGTCTCAACGCGACCAGGAGCTGCTCTGTATCTGGTAGATGCTGGAGATGTAGGACCTGAGATGATGTCACAATCATGTGACCAGTACATGTGGGGGCGGAGCTCAGCAGTGCAGGAGAGAAGAGATTGTGGTGAAGGACCTGTGATCATGTGACAGGAGTGGGCGGGGCTTCTCCTGGTATAACGTTAGAGATGAGCATGCTGGGGTGTGGGTTGGGTGTTGTCCTGTCAGGGACACATGTGTAGCTGTATAGTTGTAGTTCAGTAACATATGGAGGGGGATGGGATATAATGGTCGTCTCCCCCCCCTCTGTTTCCTTCCCTCTGGGATGGGTTGTCGGTCACCTTGCTATATAACATTGGCTCTGCTAGTGCTGAGGAGCGGAGAGATTGTGGTGAAGGACTATATAAGACCTGTGCTTATATATATATATATATACACATATAGTATACAAACAGTTTGCAGCACTCGGTTAAATGCAGGTGGGTGCCAGCTACAGTACCAGGATCCGCTGGTGCTTGGCTAAATATATAACAAATTGTAGCGGCACAACATAAACCCTAACACAACCATATATATATATATAACAAATTGTAGCGGCACTCCGATGGTTTCAGTGAAAACAATGATGATTTATTCCATGAATCAAAAACAACACAGCAGGGACGTTTCAGTCCTATCGGTAAGGACTTTTTTCCAGCTAGTGAGCACACTCCCCTGGCGGGGTTATATATCACACAACTCCACACAAGCGCAATTAATCACATGCATCACGTGATTTACAAAGTGATAAAGATTATTTCAGTACCATACAAAAGTGCATATATTTGTAACAGTAACTCAACATATATTGATTTTCTTCACAAAATGACAAGTGTCCATATGGGGAGCATTTCTAGTCCCAAATTAGTGCCAAAGTCCGTGAATGTGACAAGTCCTTTGTACAAACATATCCTGGAAATCCAGAAGAATTAACATACTAAAAGAGATGGGCAGCAGTGTTCACCCCTTCGCGCATTTATCTGCCGAGATCACAATAACTTTGGTACGTATCGCTCACTAAAACGCAACTAGGTGCGTGTCCGTCTGAACGAGCGGCTAAATTGCAGGTTAGCCGCCTGGTGGTCGGTATTACTTCTGACCCGTCTGAAGCTTCTCAGTGAATTATGACCAATGTGGAGGGCTCACCTATTAGCACAGATGTGTACAGTTAGGGTTTCTCCCACCGTACACAAACGGAGATCATGTTCCCCTCCTCACCAGAGCGTAGTCAGGCAATTTCACTCCGAATCTGTGGGGGGCTCACCACGGTCTTGTGAATAAAATGCTGCTTCCGGGGTCATATACCACAATAATTCATGACTCAATTGCAGATGTGCAGGCAGAGTATTATACGCGGAGTGATCACTGTTCTCCCATCTCCACTGATCGCTTGATCACAATCTATAAATGAAAGAAAAACAGGTAAGTATACTAATGTTGTGTGAACTGGGGCTCTAGTGTTGCTCTTACACTTAAGTCAAAGCGCTCCACAAAATGTCATATCTCAGAGAACAACTCATTTACAGTACTTAGACGTTACTTTGGATTCAATATTCAAGCGGAAAATCCATTCCAATCCTTTTATTGGGAGACTTGTATGTCTATCACCCCCTCTAGGCAATATTGGTACTTGATCCAGTAAAATAAATGTTTAATCATTTTCATTATTTGCTGCTTCGGTGAAGTGTTTAGATACAGGTAAATCTACACGTTGTTTTCTTATAGTATATCTGACTCATATCTGATTCAGACGAGTTTTCGCGTCGTATGTGTCTTGTGAGGGTAGTTCCATGTTTTTATACTTTTATATTGAGAAATTATATTTTCCTTTAAACGGACGAGCAATGCTTATGCAATTTAAGATGGTGCCTGTATCCTGCCAAGTATGCCTGAGAGCCGATACAATAGTAACAAGATGTGAGAACATTTCAGAATACAGCGAGGGACAACACAGTCGGATACAAGATAGAGATGCTTACTATCTGCTTTAAACACGCCCTTTCTTTGTACTGTGTGTAAACTTTTATTTTCTCTATAATAAACCTTAGTGCCGTGTGATGATCCCAAGGGCTAACACTGCAGGGACTGAGATTGAAGCTGAATTTTGCGTCAGAGTCTTTCTTAGTGTGCGCGCACCTGCCTGAATGATTTGGAGCAAGTGACTGACCACTATTAAAGTGACCCCTGTCCTTGGCGGGAGTCACGACCCCATCAATTGGCGCCCAAGCGTGGGGCCACGGCCAGAGGACCATTGAGGACCATCGACCCGTGCCAGACCCTTGGTGTTGGACTGCGATTCACTGACCCGAGGCTTGATCACCCTCATCAGAGTCACGGTGAGTGTATGCATATTTATATGTGTCATTTGCCAGTGATCGTCAGTGAGTTGTTGTCTGACTTGGGGGTCCATCTGGATCGGTGTTCCACGTTGAGGTGATACAACGGTATTGGTCTGTGTGCCGTGGTCTGAACTTTAACTGTTCACCGGCTCATCATCAGTTGCTTAGTCGCTTGTGGTTCACTTAATCAGAAGATTTCTTTGCAGATTCAAAGGAAAGAGAAAGTGAAACTTGCAGTCATATGTTTTGCTAGAAGCTGACTCAAATTAACTCTTTATAGAAAGTAAACAATCGCAGCATCTAGCCTAGGCACAAGGCTGCTAGTCCGAGAAAGGAAACAGAGCAGGTGCTGTCTGAGGTAGACGTGTAGGTGTATGTAGATATTACCCAGTGACAACAATCTGTGGTTGGGGACCTAACACTCGGAGCCTGTAACCTGGTCTTGGTGGTTCCAAATGGTGATTGTGGAGTCACATATCCGGTGAGTAGCTACACGGATAAGTAATATCACCAGGCTGTAAACATGCTGAGATTGTTTAAAAGGAAGCACACACTGCCAGACGGTGCACAGACGGCAGTGGATTTAGTTCGGGTCAGGGAAGGCAAGAAATATGTGAAGGATGCCCAGAAGCTGTATAAACTCGCTGAATTGCCGACCACTGGGAGGCTTCAGCCGAGTATATGGAGAAAGATGACCGAAGAGTCGCGAGGCATGTTGGAGGACAAAGGCCTCCTGGAGACGGCACAAGCCCACCTCCGGATGGCACGGACATTACAGTCAGAAGGCTTTTTAGGAAGTCAAGGGCATAGGAGGAGATGCAGGATGTGAAGAATTATATGGTTATGTGAAAAATGTCGATAAATCCCTTCCTGAAACTCCCCAGACTGACCTTACCCCCACAATGGACCCTATTGTTAAGAAATCAGAGCCACCGCCCTATAATGGTGCTGGTTCTGGTCACCGAGGGTGGACCTGTTTTAAGTGTGGTGTGCAGAATCCTGATTGGCGAGACATATGTAATAATTGTGGCGCCCACAAGCCGCACCTTGTCGAGAGCGTATCCAAAGTCCCGCCCCATGAGGTGACACCTCAGGCCTTGCCTGTTGCCCCTCTATATCCGGTACTCACCCCTTCCAGTTCCTATTACCAAGGCCCTGTTTCCGCCCAAGCCCAAGGTGGAACGCATGGTGACACGCAAGGCCCTAAGCCTGCCGCCATTTTCCCTAACTTAATTGATTTTCTCAACACTTCGGAAGCTCAAGCCATGCTCCGTAATCGGAGACAGGCAATACAACCGGATACTAGATCCACTGGAAGGGATTCCTGTCCAACCACCAGTCGCACAATGGAATGGTAGAGTGCTTAAAAGTTATGCAGGAAAAAGTGGGCAACAGATATCTTTCACGGTGGGGTTAGGGGATATTACAACTACAACCGCTGATGTTATTGTAGACTCTGCATCTAAAGCATCAAGGAGGACTGGCCCGGTCTGTAGCATTGGCAGCAGGTCCCTCTCTACAAAGGGATAGTGACCAGCTGGTTAGTGAACAAGGCCCTGTGGCTACAGGAGGTATTGCAGTTACTGGCCCAGGTGATTTACCAGTGGCTTTAATCATACATGCAGTGGGCCCCAGATATGACTCGTCAGGCTGATGACTGTAAGCGCCAGTTGCAAAGTGCAGTCTGGAACACTTTAGTATACCTGTCTACCCCAACCGCAGTGGAAAGAGGTATCAAGTCGGTCATATTTCCCCTCATTTCTGTTGGACTATTTGGGTACCCTGTAAGAGAGGGAGTACAGACTCTGATGCAGATCATAAAATCATTCACTGCCACTCAAACCACACAGTTAACTGACATTAACCCCTTAAGGACCGGGCCTGAAATGGCCTTAATGACAGAGACAAATGTTATGAATATGACCAGTGTCACTTTATTCATTAATAACTTCGGGATGCTTTTACCTATCCGGCTGATTCTGAGATTGTTTTCTCGTGACATATTGTACTTTACATTTCTGGAAAATTGGAGTCGATACTCATAACGAATCTTTATGAAAAAAACCCAAATAACGTGAAAAAATTTGAAAAAATGCATTTTTCCAACTTTGAAACTTTTGCTTATACAGAAAGTGGTTATACCACATAAATTATATTTTAAATAGCATTATCAACATGTCTACTTTATGTTGGCGGCATTTATTAAACGATCTTTCATTTATTTTAGACAATAGAAAGCTTAAAACATTAGCAGCAAATTTCCAAATTTTCAGTAAAATTTCAAAATCAGATATTTTTAGGGACCTGTTCAGGTTTAAAGTGTATTTGAGGGGCCTGTATGTTAGAAAGCCCCACAAAGCACCCCATTTCAGAAACTGCACCCGCCAAACTCTGCAAAACCAGATCCAGAAAGTGTTTTAACCCATTAGGGGAGTCATAGAAATAAAAGCTGTGTGTAAGAAATTTGAAAATTTTAATTTTCTGTGCAGAGATTTTATTGTAATCCAATATTTTTCATAATTATAAACCTACTACCAGAGAAATGCACCCCAATATTGATTGCTCCGTTTCTGCAGTTTATAGAAATACCCCATATGTGACCCTATTGCGCTATTTGACGCAACCACAAGCCTCAGATATAAAGGAGCGCCTAGTGAATTTCAATGGCTCCGTTATATTTGGTCATTTCTGACTGTACCACTTCAGGTTGGCAGAGGCTCTGGGGTGCCAAAACCTAAAAAACATCCCTAAAGAGACACCATTTAGAAAACTACACCCCTCAAGGAATGTAACAAGGGGTGCGGTGAGCATCTGGACCCCACAGGTGCTTCACAGATTTTCCGAACAATATGGCGTTATTTTTTACACTAAAACATTGTTCTAGCCTTCAATTTTTCATTTTCTTAAAGGTATAAGAGGAAAAAAAAGACACAATGTTTAGCGCAGTTTCTCCCGAGTACGGAAATACCCCACATGTGGACATAAAGTGCCAAGCGGGCGCAGGACGAGCCTCCAAAGGGAAGGAACGCCAATTGGCTTTTGGAAGCTGGATTTCACTGGAAAGGATTTCAAGGGCCACGTCGCATTTACAGAGCCCTCGTGCTGTCAAGACACTGGAAACCCCCCACAAGGGACCCCATTCTGGAAACTACACCCCTCAAGGAATCTAACAAGGGGTGCAGTGAGCATATGGACCCCACTGGTGACGGGCACAAATGTGGAACAATGTGACTTGAAAGGGAATATTTTCATTTTTTCACTTTCACTTTTCCCTGAGGGGTGCAGTTTCCAGAATGGGGTCACTTGTGGGGGGTTTCCAGTGTTTTGGCAGCACGAGGGCTCTGTAAATGCGACATGGCGTTCATCATCTATTCTAGCCAAATTCAACCTCCAAAATCCAAATGGCGCTCCTTCCCTTCGGAGGCTTGCCCTGCGCCCACATGGCGCTTTATGTCCACATGTGGGGTATTTACGGACTCAGGGGAAATTGCTCTACACATTTTGGGTTTTTTTTCCCTCTTTTAACCCCTTGTGAAAATGATAAGTTCAAGGCTAAACCAACATTATAGTGTAAAAAATGTAATATTTCATTTTCACGTCACATTGTTCCACATTTGTGCCCGCCACCAGTGGGGTCTATATGCTCACTACACCCCTTGTTACATTCCTTGAGGGGTGTATGTTCCATAATGGGGTCACTTGTGGGGGGTTTCAACTGTCTTGGCAACACAGGGGCCTTTTGAATGCAACATGGCCCCTCGAAATCCATTCCATCCAAATCCAGCCTTCAAAAACCAAATGGCGCTCCTTCCCTTCGGAGGCTTAATCTGCACCCGCATGGTGCTTTATGTCCACATGTGGGGTATTTCCGTACTCAGGGGAAATTGAGCTACACATTTAGTGTTTTTTTTTATCTTTTAGCCCCTTGTGAAAATGAAAAAATCATGACAAGATTAATGATTTAGAGTAAAAATTTTACAAAAATTACACTAAATGTTGGTCTAGCCTTGATTTTTCCCATTTCCACAAGGGGTTAAAAAAGAAAATGAACACAAAACTTTAGGGTAGTTTCCCCTGAGTACAAAAATACCCCACATGTGGGCATAATGTGCCATATGGGCAGAGGGCAAGCCACCAAAGGGACAGAGCGCCATTTAGAGGCTGGAATGGAGGATGGAGGCCATGTCGCAATTACAAAGCTCCTGTGCTGCCAGGACAGTAGAAACCCCCGACAAGTGACCCCATTCTGGAAACTACACCCCATAAGGAATCTAACAAGGGGTGCAGTGAGCATATGGACCCCACTGGTGACGGGCACTTACGTAAAACATGTGCCGAGAAAATAAAAAATACAATTTTTTTCATTTTCACGTCCCAAATGTGGCCATCACCAGGGGGCCATATCCCTGCTGCCCCCCTCGTTAGATTCCTTATGGGGTCACTTGTGAGGGGTTTCTACTGTCCTGGACACACAGAGGCTTTGTAATTGCATCATGGCATCCTCTAATGGGAATGGCGGCCATACCTATTTAGCTGGGGAAAAGGGACAATTCTAATTTATTTGGGGGTATTAGGCCAATTATTAGTTTATAAGGTTGAAAATGACAGGTGTCCATCAAATTCAACCTGTGTTGATCCAGAGGAAGGCAAAAAACCCTCGTAAGGCAAACAACAGTAGCCTCATCACAGGGGAAAAATTCCTTCCCGACTCCATAATGGCGATCAGAATAATCCCTGGACCAACGTGACCCCTGAAATAGAAATAAGGGACAGAATTTGGATAATGTAGAACCCCAATGACGTGTAGTACGCCTTGGAGCGATCCAGTATGCAGAGGCCGGGGGGATCAGGACAGGTGTCACACTGGAAAATGGTGTCCTTCCTGATCCCCCTGTTACCCCACACTCTGCACTTCTTCTGGGGTCTCCCGTTCTCCAGTGTGGGGGACGTCACCTGGAAAATGTTGTCCTGGTGCGATACGGGGTCCTTCATATCCAGAAGCGCTGGGTCCGCTCCATGGCTGCTAAATATTAGGGCACTATTACTGCTTCTGATATTTACGGATCGTGCCGCAAGCTACAGGGCAACGAGGGACCGGAAGAGGGGGCGCTGGTATAAGAGTTATCCCCGTACAGGTGGTGACCTTTATCCAGCAGTGGGAAGATCAGTTCCCCAACGATCTCCCCACTAACTCCGAGGATGGGGGGGGGCGGGGGCATCTGGGGGCTGGATTCGGGTGTCCCTTCCTACATACACTCTAAGGCTATGTTCACACTATGTATGTGTGCGGCTGTATTTTTTATGCGGCTGTAAATGTGCGGGTGAAACTACGGCCGTGGGAAAAAATAGACATGCGGCTGAAAACATACGGTCATTTACTTGGAAATCTGGTTCAACTAAAAATAACAAATAAAATCTTAAGAAAGTGATGGAAACACCTCTGGATGCATCTGGGAAAGCAGGGAAACAGTTTACATGAATCGCTATTACCGGGGTTTGCGATCCTCTGCACTATAGCCGATGCCTCTCATGGTTAATATATTGAATTAATAAAACACATTTTCTTTGTAATAAAGTCCCTTTCGTTGTTCAATAATTAAATTTAAACGATTCCATCATTTTGCAATTAAATATACTGTTAAAATAAATATATATATAAATAAATGTATATTTATATATATATTTATTTTTTGACAGTATATTTAATTGCACAATAATGGATTCGTTAGAATTAAATTATTGAACAACGAAACTGAATTTATTTCAACAAAAATGTGTTTTATTAATTAAATATTAATTAGTACAGGAAGCTCCATAAGCCGTTAATTCATATTGCCGGCAATAGAGCTTTCTGTACTAATCATCACTTTACTTTAATGAAAACATCAAATGTTTCTTCTAATTATGTTATCACAATAGCATTATTAGAAGAAACATTTAGAATTATATGTGCGCTCAGCTGATTGGCTGTTCGGCTGAGCGCACATATAATAAGCCGGTCCGCAGTACAGTCACTTCATTGTGCTGCAGACCAGCGAAGAGGACACATCGGGGTGAGTATAGAGCTCTCCCCACCCCCTCCCCAGCACTGCACCCCTCCCAGCAAGGAAGGGGGGTCACTTAACCCCTTCCTTGCTGGGATGGGTGCAGTCTGGCATCAGTCTGGCCCCCAAGGGGTTAAGGGGGATGCAATACATCCTCCCTTAACCCCTTGGGGGCCAGACTGTAAGCAGCGATCTGTAAAGATGCTGCATACTGTAAGGAGCACAACACCGCTCACAATAAAATGGTCAATGAGGGGTGTGGGGGTGTTTTTATTTGAATAAAAATTTTTTTTAACTTGTGTGTTGTCTTTATTTCTTTACTTTATAGACTTAGTAGTGGAAGCTGTCTAATAGACGGAATCCATTACTAAGTTGGGGCCTAGTGTTAGCCGGTATAAAATGGCTAACACTAACCCCCTATTATTACCCCAGTACCCAATGCCACCAGGGGTACTGGGAAGAGCCGGGTGCCAGTGGTCCCGGAGCGTCAAAATTGGCGCTCCTGGACCGGGCAACAGCAGGCTGGTAAGATTTAGGCTGGGGAGGGCCTAAACCAATGGCTCTTCCCACCCTGGTGTTACCAGGCTGCTGTCGTTTGGTTTTTAACCCGGCTGGTTATAAAAATAGGGGGGACCCTATGCGCTTTTTTTAAATAAATAAATAATTAAAAAACCCGCATAGGGTCCCCCCTATTTTTATAACCAGCCGGGTTAAAAACCAAACGACAGCAGCCTGGTAACACCAGGGTGGGAAGAGCCATTGGTTTAGGCCCTCCCCAGCCTAAATCTTACCAGCCTGCTGCCGCCCGGTCCAGGAGCGCCAATTTTGACGCTCCGGGACCACTGGCACCCGGCTCTTCCCAGTACCCCTGGTGGCATTGGGTACTGGGGTAATAATAGGGGGTTAGTGTTAGCCATTTTATACCGGCTAACACTAGGCCCCGACTTAGTAATGGATTCCGTCTATTAGACGGCTTCCACTACTAAGTCTATAAAGTAAAGAAATAAAGACAAGACACAAGTTAAAAAATTTTTTTATTCAAATAAAAACACCCCCACACCCCTCATTGACCATTTTATTAAAAAAAAACAAAAAAAAAACAACAACCGCTGGTCATCGACGTAGTCCATGGAATCCGACGTAATCCCCAGGATACCGATATCTGAAAAACAAAAAGGGAGAAACACACAAAAAAAACACAAACAGGAGCACAACACCCATCATTGTGAGCGGTGTTGTGCTCCTTACAGTATGCAGCATCTTTACAGATCGCTGCTTACAGTCTGACCCCCAAGGGGTTAAGGGAGGATGTATTGCATCCCCCTTAACCCCTTGGGGGCCAGACTGATGCCAGACTGCACCCATCCCAGCAAGGAAGGGGTTAAGTGACCCCCCCTTCCTTGCTGGGAGGGGTGCAGTGCTGGGGAGGGGGTGGGGAGAGCTCTATACTCACCCCGATGTTGTCTCTTCGCTGGTCTGCAGCACAATGAAGTCACTGTACTGCGGACCGGCTCATTATATGTGCGCTCAGCCGATCAGCCAATCAGCTGAGCGCACATATAATTCTAATTGTTTCTTCTAATAATGCTATTGTCATAACATAATTAGAAGAAACATTTGATGTTTTCATTAAAGTAAAGTGATGATTAGTACAGAAAGCTCTATTACCGGCAATATGAATTAACGGCTTATGGAGCTTCCTGTACTAATTAATATTTAATTAATAAAACACATTTTCGATGAAATAAAATCAGTTTCGTTGTTCAATAATTTATTTCTAACAAATCCATCATTGTGCAATTAAATATACTGTCAAAAAATAAATATATATATATAAATATACATTTATTTATATATATATTTATTTTAACAGTATATTTAATTGCACAATGATGAATTCGTTAGAATTAAATTATTGACCAACGAAAGGGACTTTATTACAAAGAAAATGTGTTTTAGTAATTTAATATATTAACTATTAGAGGCATCGGCATTCGGCATCATTGCCGGCTATTTTTGAAGTACTCCGTACGGACCGCCTGTCAATCCACGGCCACATATTCAGCCGCAAACAATGGTCTTGTTCATTTTTTACGGGTCCGTTTACGATCGGGCCGTAGATTCATACATAGTGTGCACTGTGCAGCCGTATATCGTATACTTTCCAGCGTACGCATGAACCACCAAAAATACCGCCGCACAATTACAGCCGCACACTTACATAGTCTGAACCTGGCCCAAGGGTACGTGCACACTGTGGAATCGCGACAGATAACCCTTTGTGCATTCCGCAGCTGGCACCCACCGGCGGAGTGATGCAGGCGCGCGTCTCCATCCGTGTCATAGACTCCATTCTATGCACTGGCGGATTCCGCTCTCCGTCCAACGTGTTCATTCTTTGGATGGACGATGGAATCCGCCCGTGCATAGATTGGAGTCTATGACACGGGTGGTGACGCGCGCCCGCATTAGTCCGCCGGCGGGTGCAAGCTGCGGAATGCACAAAGGGTTATCCTTCGCCATTCCGCAGTGTGCACATACCCTAAATCTGTAAGTCTACCCTGAGGTACTCTCACAGAGTTAGTAGAATTTCATGCCGTCATCTCTTATTGGGACGGTACTGGCGGAAAAGACGTGTCTGGGGGGGGAGCATATGCTACGCTACCCCTAGACACGTCACTGTATGATGAGGATGATGAGGATGAATGGAGGAAAGAAGGATCCCCCCATTCATTCTCACTGGCTGTTTCGGCGTCGGAGGCAATAATAGCGTATCCCTCTTGACGCCGAAAACACCCTGGGGGCCATTTTTATACGGGGAAACGGTGGAACAATACGCGGCTAGATTACAATTGATGTTTGACGACCTTGGATTCACACCTCAGGCGAAGGCCCACCGGATGCTGCTTTTCAAAGCCTTCATAGAAGGACTGAACGAGCCATTGAAAGATAAAATTCTGTCCATCCGCCCAGACTGTGTTGGAGGTATGTTACAAGATGCCGTCACGGTGGCAAAGGGTTTTGAATGGCCCCTGGCCAAGGAGATAAAGGATAAGTCTAAGAAGAAAGCTGTAGCCTTAATGATGCAAGATGAAGAGTGTGAGGAAGCTGTCTTATGCCCGGTGGTGCCCTCTGTGGCAACAACTTCAGTTCAACCTACTTGTCCTCCACCTCAACAGCCACCTTATCCTATGGGACCACAAGCTGTCCCCTACCAGACTTGGATGCAGTATCCTCAGCAATATTCTGGCCCACCCCAATCATACTCCCAACACAGCCTATACCACCCGCCAAGAGGAGGGCCAAAACAGGATGGAAGGCGAAGGCCTACCTGTTGGAATTGTGGAAAGCCAGGACACGTGAGAAGAGAGTGTAGAAGCCAACCCAAGAATGATGAACAGCGCCCTAACATGCAAGAGAACCCTGGGAACCCCTGGCCTAGGCAATGACGGGGAGGACAACCCGAGTCCACCATGCCAGTTGTTGGGTCATCCCCTACTTGTGGGAAAGTCACTTTAAATGTGGCTGAGGTGCCTATTGATTTCCTGGTGGATTCGGGGGCGTCCACGTCTGTTATCTCAAAGGTTAAGCTCCCCTATTCCATTGAACTTTCAGAAGATTGGATGTCCTGCATCGGACTGGAAGAAAAACGCCAACAAAGTCGACTCACTGTACCGGATGTGACTGCAAGATTTCTTGTCTCAGACACCTGCCCACTCAACCTCCTGGGGTCTGACATTCTTAAAAGACTGAGAGCGCAGATCTCCTATGATACCGATGGGATGCAACTGAGACTACACCGTCCGGATGGTGAAGACACAGTCATCGACATCTGTGTCCTCAGAGCCTTACCCCTGATGATTCTCCAAGAAAAATCCAATCCAGACACAGGGATACCTTCCCATGTTGAAGAACAGGTACCACTCAGCTTGTGGTCTACTGGACCTGATGATGTTGGACTGCTCCCAGTCCCACCTGTCGTGGTACACCTGAAACCTGGAGTTCCTCACCCCAGAGTCCCACAATATCCCTTGAAAGCGGCCCAAGAAGTTAGTCTAAAAGAACAGATCCAGGCCCATTTAAAAGCAGGAGTACTGAAACATTGTACCTCACCCTGCAACACTCCATTATTTCCAGTCAAGAAGAAGAGTGTGAAGGGCCAGCCTGACCGGTATCGACTCGTGCAGGACCTGAGAGCAGTCAATGCTGCTACAATCTTGGAAACACCAGTAGTGCCGAATCCAAACACACTCCTTAGTGGGGTACCTCAAGACTCACCCCTCTTCAAAGTTATCGACCTTGCCAACGCTTTTATTCAGTGTGCCTCTCCATGAGGATTCACAATTTCTGTTCTCTTTCACGTTCCAGAGGGCGCAGTTTACATGGACAAGGATCCCCCAGGGAGCCCAGAATAGTCCCAACCAGTTCTCACAGGCCTTGAAGCTTGTCCTCTCACCATGGATCGCCGCCCATCCTGAAGCCACCCTACTTCAATATGTGGATGATCTCCTCCTCTGTGGGCCTAACAACATGCAGGCGTTGGAAGACCTCTCCATTTCCCTTCTCCAACATCTGGCAGCAATCAACTGCAAGGTTTCTAAAGCAAAGGTCCAAAGGTGTCTACCTCAGGTCATTTTCCTTGGTCATTGTATATCTCAAGGGGTGAGACACCTGACTGAAGAAAGAAAACGAGCCATCTTGGCTGTCCCCAATCCAACTACTGTTAATCAATTGCAGTCCTTTCTAGGGTTAATCACCTACTGCAGACAGTGGATCCCAGATGCTTCCAGGCTCATGCAGCCCCTCTACGATGCTTTGAAGACTGGCCCTAATGAAGAAGATGTGTCAAACCCCTTCATATATGAACAGTATCAACAGTGTTTCCACCTCCTCAAAAAAGCCCTTGCCAGTGCCCCTGCCTTGGGTCTCCCAGACTATGTCAAACCATTTCATCTTTATGTTTCTGAGAAAGATGGCCATGCGTCTGGTGTCCTTGCTCAGGACCATGGTGGTAAACAACGTCCCCTTGGATACTACTCTTGCAGACTGGATCCAGTTGCCAGAACATCACCTATCTGCCTGCGAGCGGCCCATGCAGCCCAGAAGCTCTTAGACAAAGTTGCAGACATCACATTGGGACATGACGTGATCATACAGGCCCCTCATGACCTTGCTGCAGTTCTCTCTCTCACCTTGCCTCTTCATCTTTCTCACCAGAGACACCTCAGACTTCAATGTTCGCTGTTACTCCCCTCCTATGTCTCTTTCAAAAAGTGTACCACCATGAATCCTGCCACTCTCCTGCCACAGGTCCCAAGGGGGGAAGGAGAACCTGACCCTGATGAATGGGAAGAACCACCCCACGACTGCTTGCACACGTTGCAACAAGACACATCAGAACCTCAAAACATGTCTATCACAGAGATTCCAGACGCAGATCTGGAGTTGTGGACGGATGGATCAAGGTATGCTGATGATGCAGGCAAGTTTCACACGGGATTTGTAATTACAACCGAAACCCAAGTATTAGACGCTGAGGCCTTGCCACCTGGCAGGTTGGCCCAAGAAGCGGAACTAATTGCCCTTCAAACTGCCTTGCAAATGGCTGAAGGAAAGAGAGTGAATATCAGAACAGACTCTCGTTATGCCCACGGTATTGCCCATGACTTTGGCACTATATGGAAAAATCGAGGATTTATAACATCTTCAGGAACGCCTGTCAAGAACGCTGAGCTTATACAAGGACTTATGCAGGCCATGGAACTACCCACTCAAGTGGCTGTCATCAAAGTGAAAGCACATGGGAGAATCAACAGCAAAGAAGCTAGAGGAAATCAGCTAGCAGACCAGGCGGCAAAACAAGCTGCTATGGGACCTGGGTCAGAAAGATGGCAGTATATGGACTATCAGTGGGATCCTGTAGATACAGAAGTCACCACGGTGAGTACAAGGGCACAGAGGAAGAAATTTCTAGAAAATGAGGATTTGAAAATACCAGTGGAGAATCCAACAGACTTGGTGGTGGTAAGGCCACCCTCTCTAAAACTGCAGCAGGAACAGTTCAGTGCACCTACAGAGGAAAGAAGACAATGGAAAAAAGAAGGTGCAGTATTGGAGAAACAGACAGGCCTATGGAAGAAGGAAAATGTGTATTGCCTCCCACGAAGGATGTGCCCGGCCATCGCAGCATGGGCACATGGAGCTACACACAGAGGAAAGAACCAAGCTCTGGCTTACATCAGGAAGTTTTACCATGCTCCAGGAATCAGCACCACCCTGACGGCATACAATCAAGCTTGTCAAATTTGTCAGATCTACAATCCCAGCAGTACCCAGACTGTTCCTGCCCAACACTTGGCCAAACCAGACTACCCATGGCAGAGAATACAAGTGGATCACATACATATGCCCCCGGCTGGAGGGTATGAGTATGTGCTCGTGGTGGTGGACATGTTCTCAGGATGGCCAGAAGCCTACCCAGTCAAGAATATGACAGCAAAGACCACGGCTAAGAAGATGCTCATTGAAATTGCCTGCAGATTTGTTCATGCAGATCCATTCTAACCGGGAGACAGTGTGTACCTGAAGAGACATATCAGGAGAGATTGCCTGGAACCTAGATTCGAGGGTCCCTACAGAGTCCTGCTGATTACACCCACTGCTGTGAAACTCGAAGGGAAAGACCCTTGGATCCACGCCTCCCACTGTAAGAAGTCCCCGATTGAGGCATGATGGCGCATATCCTTTTCATTATTATTTGCAGTCTAGCTGCTGCAACTCACGCTTTGCCTGGTACAATCTTTTGGGTAAACACCTCTGTCCCTATAGTTACGTTCCAATTCGACTATTGTGATGTAGTGAGACACGCTCACGTATGTAAAGAAGGGATTAAATTGGACCACGAGTCATACAACGAGGAAGAATCCTATTTGTGTGTAACTAGACCAGGGAATGAGAACTGTTATTATTGGTCAGACGTGGGTTGGAACACAGGGACAGACTGGAATTATAAACCAAAGGAGGGCAGAGATCGTAAAGACAGTTAAGGGAAGATCGCTACTGACCAGAATGACGCTAACTAGAGGTCAGAAAATCCCCTGGGGCCGATGTGCCCTAAAGTTCCCCTTGTTCTTGAATATAGAAAACCCTTCTCCCGGTGATTTAGGCAAGTATGTTCTAGGGGCACATATTGGTACCATTAATCCCTCGTTAGGATTAGTAGAACTCAAGGATATAAAGTTAAAACCCACTGTAGCCCCCTCAGTTGTTGGTAGCTTGAAAAACAACCGTGATAAAATGGTCCAGGACATCCTCCCCATTCCGGGACTATCCTGGCAGGATGTGTTTAGCATTGAGACCCAGACTACTCCCAGGAAAAATTTATGGATTGAGTGGGTTAGGTATACAGTGAGAATGGCCAATATATCTGTAGGTTGTATAGCATGTGCAGCGGCAAATACACACCTGACTACGATACCCCTAGATCTGCCTGAAATAAATCACACAGAATGCCTCCTCAACTTATTAAAGGGTGAAAATGATACTAAATGTCCAGAACTCCGTCCCCTATTGACCCCCAAACCGAAGGGGAGACCCCCAGGAGAAGTCTATGTCCATGATGGTAACTACACTTGCTTTACAGCCAATGAAACTACTGGTACTCGAATGGGTATTTTTGGCCCCGGTTTCTGCAAGTATAACTCCTCTATTGGTTCCTCAATGTTACAGAATCTGACCCATGCTGTATTTGATGTATTCTGGTTATGTGGGGATGGGAGACTGAAAAACAAGTTGCCTAGCCTATGGAAGGGTCAGTGTACCCTAGTGAAAGTTATTATGCCCTTCCAAGTACTCCCATGGGATCCGGAAGCCCCAGATGCAGAATCCCAACCCAGTAGCCATCATAGACCACAGAGATCTGCCCTATTGCGAGACTTTCAGCAAGACCCCCAGGTGTATATAGATGCTATTGGAGTGCCAAGGGGGGTCCCAGATGAGTTTAAGGCCCAAGATCAGATTTCTGCAGGTTTCCAGTCCATCGTTCCCCAGATACAGATCAACAAAAATGTGGATTGGATCAATTACATGTATTATAATGAGCAGAGGTTTGTCCACTACAGTAGAGATGCTTTCCAAGGTATAGTTGAAGAATTAGGCCCCAATACTAGGATGACTCTGCAAAATAGGTTCATCATAGATATGTGGACAGCTGAGAAAGAGGAGCTTGCCCAATGATAGGAGAAGAATGCTGTACCTACATTCCTGACAACACTGGAGTTGATGGTAAAATCACGGTAGCCCTGGGTAAGATAAAAGGATTAGCTACGGAAATAAAGCAGAATGCTGGAGTAGACACCAGCTGGGCCAATTGGATGACAGAATGGGCTGGAGGTTGGAAACGCTTCCTCCTCACCATAGGTATGATCTTGACAAGACTACTAATAGCTGGCCTGATTGTTCTATGTTTTATGCATACCCATTTATAAGAAATTAATGTTGAAGGTCACTGGGATAGAGATGGTAGTCTCGGGGCGACCAGAAGAGGAACCCCTAGTTGGTACCACAGAAATTGATATACCCACAAAGACTCCCTCATTCCCCAAGAAGTTTGAGGTATCTGCTTATCAAGGGTTAATTTAGAAATAGATAAGGGAAGGGTAGACTCTCATGGTGGTTAAGGTCCCAGTGGAAGGAGGAGGTGTTTGTTAGGAACACAAACTCCAGTAGCTGGGTACTAGTCTACCATGTTGTGACACTAACTGTCTCGGGTACCCCCGTTCGTGAAAATTATTACTTGTTGTATTCAATGCTCTCTCCAAAGAAGTCTGATCACTGACTATTCGTTTAGCTCTAAGGAACTGACTACGAGGCAGACTAGTTTTCATACTGTTAGGATGACTAGAATGCTATGGCTGCTAAGCCTCTGTCGTGTTGATGAGTACAATTAAACACGACAGAGGCTTAGCAGCCATAGCAACACTATTACAAAAATCAACAATGTCTGAGATGTGTAATAAATTTGTTCTACAATTATTACAACTGCTACTAACAACTCTTTCACATTTGACAAGCGGTATTATTTACAATGCAAAGGCGTGGCGATGGGGTCAAACGTGGCCCCTAGTTATGCAAATCTCTATGTACAACATCTGGAGGAGACAACCGTCTTTGTCAGACATCCGGGCTGCAGTTAATAGATCCAATGATACATTGCAGGGAATTACGGTCCAGATTGGTGAGATCAAATTAGATATATCACTTATACGAGCTGATGAATGTGGTGAGGGACCGGGTCACTGTAACTGAGAAGAAAATTGAGGGGTTGGAGACCAGGGTAGAACAGATGTCTGCTGAGATGAAAGAGATTAAGCAGAGAGGTCACAGATTTGGAAGATAGAAGTAGGAGAGAGAACGTGAGAATGATAGGAGTTCCACAGGGTACAGAGAACAATAACTGCACTAGGTTTGTTCAGGAATGGTTGTTGGAAGGGGTAGGGCAAGAAGTAGTGTCGGACCATTTCTGCGTGGAACGTGCTCACAGACTGACAACCAAACGTAAGATCCTAGGAGAGAATCCTAGACCAATTCTAGCAAAAATACATTGTGTTAAGGACAAGGATAGGGTCCTGCGCAAATTGAGAGAATTACCTCCTCGAGAGATCAATGGCTTTAAGATATTTTTGTATTCTGACTATTCTGCCGCGACACAGAAAAGGAGAGAGAAGTTTATAGAGGTTAAACGGAGACTCAGGCATAATGATATAAAGTACGCTGTGTTATACCCAGCTCGGCTCCGTGTGATTTACCAGCAACAAACACATTTTTTTGACGAGGTAGAAGATGCAAATACATAGCTGGATTCACACGGTTTTTAAAATACATATTTGTTTAGTTTTTCCCTACTCTCCCCCCAGGAGAGAACTGCAGCCGTGTGTATGTGTATATATATATATATATATATATATATATATATATATTTATTTTTTTTCTCCTCTTCCTCTTTCCTTCTTCTTTTTCCTTCCTCTCCCTTTCCTGACCTGCAAATATGGTGAAGGTTGTGTTTTGGAATGCTAGAGGGATAAATGACAAGTTGAAGAGGTATGCCGTCGTGAGGGAGCTGCTGAGACACCTTCCGGCCATCGTGTGCATATTAGAGACGCATCTGATGGGAGATAGAACCCAGGTGTTGGATCGGCGGTGGGTGTCTCAGCAATACCACGCGGTATATTCAGCCTACTCTAGCGGGGTTAGTGTTCTAATACATAAAGCCATTGATTGGAATCCTATACAGGTAGAAACGGATAGTAATGGTAGATATATCTTCCTGGCTGGACAGTTGGAGGGGGTTACGTGTGTCTTGGCCTTTGTTTACATCCCTCCTCCCTTTGCATTGGACGTCTGTCTTAAGTTTTATAGTTTCTCTTTACGATATAAGGACTGTCCGTCTTTTATAATGGGGGACTTTAATTGTGTCCCTGATGAAGCGGTGGACAGGAAGAGAGAGAAGGGGAGTAAGCCCCCAGGGAATAGTAAGACTCCATTGGCGAAACTTATGGAAGACTTTAATTGGCAGGACGCTTGGCGTCACCTCCATCCTGGAGAGTTGGCATATACATGTTATTGTGCCTCGCATTGTGTCTTCTCTAGACTGGACCTGGTGCTGGTGAACGACATTGCTATGTCTAAAATTAAAAGGATCACGTATCAGCCTCGTAGCCTCTCGGACCACGTGATGGTCTGTGTGGAGGTGGAGATTGGGGGGTAAAGGGGGTGGCCCAGTGACACGATTTAGGTGTAACCCGCACTGGTTTAATCTGATTGATGTCCAACAGTTGGATATAGTAGTGAGGGAATTTTTTTAGATTAATGGCGGGTTGACTGGTAGTGATATTGTGTGGGACACATCTAAAGCATTTCTTAGAGGGACACTAATAAGTATGGTCAGCAAGGCTAGAAAATTTTTTAAAAAACAGGAAGAACTATTAAGGGAAAATGTAGTGTCACTGGAGAAAGAACATACTGCGACTAACAACTTAGAGACTAAATGCAAATGGACTAGAGCGATTGCTGAACTCAAGGAATTTCTTTATGAGAAAGCACTAAACCAAGAGAGGTTTAGGGGGGCTTACCAATATTCACAGGGGGGGAAGCCAGGCAAGTATTTGGCCAATCTGGTAAAAGGTAAAGAGTCTAAACGTATTGTCACAGAAATAAGGCGGGAGGATGGAGTATTGGTTAGAGAGGGTGACAAGATTACTGGAGTCTTCCATAGGTTCTTTAAGGAGCTATACAGTACTAGATGGCAAGGGGGGACAGGAAAGGATGCATACTTTTCTGACCTTGAGTTGCCCAAACTTTTGGACAGCCAGAGAAGGTGGTTAGACCGCCCCATAGAGATTGAGGAGATTTTTTCAACTCTTAAAACTATGTCCTCGGGGAAGACACCAGGTCCCGACGGCTTGCCAGTAGAGTTTTTTAGATTGGGTGATCAACAGATGATGAGAGAGTACTGTGAGATGCTAAAAGACTCTTATATGAGAGGGTGCTTGCCGGAGTCTATGTATGAGGCAGAGATTGTTTTAATTCCGAAAGCAGATAAAGATCTTAGCGCTCCAGAATCCTTCAGACCTATATCTCTGATCAATGCAGACATGAAGGTCTTATGTAAGATACTAGCTAATAGACTGATAAAGCTTATTCACGATCTGGTGGGTAGAGAGCAATGTGGGTTTATACCGGGTAGGTCTACATACGACAATATAAGACGCATTCATGCGAATATTCAGATGGGGAGGGAGGCCACTCCATACTGTCCTTGGACGCGGCTAAGGCGTTTGACAGTGTGGAGTGGCCTTTCCTTTGGAGAACCCTGGAGGAGTTTGATATTGGGGATGTTTTTTTGAGTTGGTTAAAAATTATTTATTATAAGCCTCAAGCTTGTATCTCCCTTAATGGTCAACGATCAGAGAGTTTTCCTTTGCAGAGAGGGACTAGGCAGGGTTGTCCTCTCTCTCCCCTGCTTTTTGCCCTGGTGATGGAGCCTTTGGCAAGAAGTATCAAGAAAAATGAGGATCTAGAAGGGTTTGGAGCCGGGGGGAGAGAGGACAAGCTGGCATTATATGCTGATGACCTGCTGATGTTCCTGGGTAACACCGAAGTTGGTCTTGAAGTGGCAATGGCAGAGGTAGAGAGGTTTGGTGAACTGTCTGGCATAAGAACTAATTGGGACAAGTCAGTGCTGTTGCTGCTGGACTCCAGGATTAAGCTGAAAACTCAAATGGATCTTAAGATAATAGGCCCAGAAGGTTCCTTTAAGTATTTGGGTATATGGATCTTGGCGCACCTGAGTAGCTATGAAGATCTGAATATAGCTCCTAGGCTTGCTAGGATGAGACAACAAGTAGTCGTATGGAATAGACTGCCTCTTTCTAGGGCCAAAAAGGTCGGTTTAATAAAAATGATATGGCTACCCCAATTAAATTATGTTCTGGGGGTTTCCCCAATATGGATACGTAGAAAATGGTTTGGGAAAATGGAGGGTTTATTCAATGAGTTGTTTTGGAATAGAAAGAAGGTACGACTGAAGTTGAAGGTGCTGACTCTCTCAGAAGAAAGAGGGGGGTTGGGGTTGCCTGATCTTTTTAAATATTATCTGGCTGGTATCCTTGCCGGGATAGTGAAGTGGAAGGAAGATGATTTTTTGGCTGGATGGGTTAAGGAACAGAAGGGGGTTGTGTGTAACATCTTTGAGCTATTAGAGGCGAAATTGGTAGCTAAATATCCCAGGAACACAATTTTTAGAATGCTAATAAAAGCCTGGGCCGCTGTAAGGAAGAGTGAGGGAATAGAGGGAGCTTTGAGGTTTACTCCAATGTGGTGTAACAGTCAGTATCCTGAAGGAGAAAAGATCGTAGACCCGGAATATTGGGTGAGAAGAGGGTTAATGTATGTGAGTCAACTCTTCCTAAATGGTGAACTTAAATCCTACAGGGATCTTGGTGCTGTCACAAGTTTACCTATATGTCATCTGAGATATCTTCAGTTGAAGAGCGCAGTGAGGGCAACCAAAGGGACAGAAGGGTGGGGGATAATGGAATCTGGATGTGTGAATAGAATAGTTGGTTTGGATAATAAAACAAATGGGAAAATGGCTAAATTGTATAAAATATTGGGAAATACACAAGTAAATAGTTTTAGTATTCTCTCACAGAGAAAATGGGAAAAAGTTATTGGTGTGAAAGATGATGAACTCTGTGAAAGAGTGTATCGGAACACAAGTATTTACAATACAGATAATAAGTATAAAATTACACAATTTTTCTGTAATCACCGACTTTATTATGAAAATGGCGTAAGGTCCCGCTGTTGGGGTGTAGTAGGTGTAGGTTAGAGGGAGTGGATTTGGATCATTACTGGTGGTCATGCACTGTTATTAGTGAATTTTGGAAAGATGTGTTTAGGATTATGATATTAGTATTTGACGTCACGATTGAGGAGGAATATGAATGTGCACTGTTGGGGGTATTTGATGAGCTAAACACGTCCAGAGATAAGAGGGCAGTGGTATATAAATTATTCTTTGCTGCCCGTCTGGTCCTTATGCGGCACTGGGTTTCGACTTGCCCTCCTAATGTGCAAGAATGGAATATATAATGAATATATAAGGAAATCTGGTGAAGTGAAACTGAAAGAACTTGTAAATAAGTGGGAGGCGTACTGGAGGTAGGAGTGAAGGAATATACGATTTTGTGATTTATGCTTCTTTTTTTTTATTTATTATTATTATCTTTCTTGTTTTCTTGATCTCCCTTTCCCGGTTCATCCTTCTGTCAGCTGGGAAGGGGGGGGGGGGGGGGGTTGGGTGGATGGGATGGAGAATACATAGATCAATAGGATAGCATAGTGCTGTATTGGCCAATGCGTGTAATTGTGAGCTGTGGGGTGTCCCCGTGGGCACAAGTAGTAATGGTTGTTTTATGGTGATAGTAATAGGGTGGGGCGGTGCGGAGGGTTCGCCCGTGCCCATTCTGGCCGGGGGCCCCTCCTGGGTTGGGCTAGGTTGGACATATGGTGAGTGGATGTTTGTTTTTGGTAATATGGATAGATGTTTTAGTGTGTCGGTTTGTGGGATGAACTATTTGTAGTTATTTAAGTATTTATTTATTTATTTATATGATGGGTTTTTTTTTCTTCTTCACCTTGAGTGGATCTGGTCTTGCCGCGACCCTTGCAAGTGTGATTGTTGGAATATTGAAAGACCCGGCTACACGGTTTGACCACATTATATGGTTGGCTGGCTGGCTGGGTCGAGGTGAGGCATTTCTGCAGTAGTCACTGTGGAGTGCTGGCACTGTAATGTGTAAGAGAAGTGTCTCTATTGCCGACGTGGGTCGCCTCTTCCCCCTTGGTTGGGGGGGAAGGGGTGGCGGGCACGGGTAGAGATGGTATGATAAGTTAGCAGGTGACCAATGCGAATGTGGATGCGGCAATTGGATCCACCAGAGGGACTTGACAATTTGTGTGGTGTTTGTTTTTTGTTTTTTTTTCTCTCTTCCTTTTTTCTTATGGTTTGAGTGTGTTAATTGTTTGTTGTAAGTTACTCAAAGTATGGTCCGCCTGGTTTGGCCTGGGGGGTGGAGCTACGGCCGGGGGGGGGGGGGGAGGAGCGGGGGGATGTCTCCGCATTGCTAGGTTAGGGTTAATATTTTGATAGCGGTAGGGGTGGTGTGTTTTTTTTTTTTTTCCCTCTTCTTGGGTTAGATGGGCACCCCTAGTTCTTGTTTATGGCACTGGTTGGCCCGTGGGGTAACTCCACAGCATTATGAGCAGCTGTATAAGGTTGATGATTACTTGGAAGATATTGTCTGGGGCGGGGGTGGGTTTGGGGTTAATAGTATTTGTGTAGTGTCTTCTTTTTTTGTTTTTTTTTAAATAAAATAATAAAATCTTTATAAAATAAAACATCTGGAGGAGACGTTCATCTATGGATCCCACCATGCCACACATATTGGTGGCTGGTGGAGATTCATAGATGACGTCTTCCTCCTGTGGAGGGGCACAACACAGGAGGTAATGGCATTTCTACAATTTCTGAATGAAATGGATCCTGACATTAAATTTTCAATGCAATCCTCATCCTCACGGGTAACCTTTCTGGACACCGAGTTGTACATTGATGATGGACATTTAAAAACTGACATTCATTATAAACCCACTGACAAGAACACACTGTTGAGACACGATTCTAGTCATCCTAACAGTATGAAAACTAGTCTGCCTCGTAGTCAGTTCCTTAGAGCCAAACGAATAGTCAGTGATCAGACTTCTTTGGAGAGAGCATTGAATACAATGAGCAATCATTTTCACGAACGGGGGTACCCGAGACAGTAAGTGTCACAACATGGTAGACTAGTAGAAGGATATGACAGAGATACCTTGTTAAATACATCTTCAGTGAAGACCGCCTCTGCTAGGGTTCCGTCTGTGTCTACAGACGGAAGAGATTGGACAGATTATAAATAAGCATTGGAGTATCTTACAGCGCAGTTATCCACACATAGGGGAATGTCAGACTAGACCCTTAAGGCCCTATTCCACGGAACGATTATCGTTCATAAACTCGCTCAAACGACCGCTCGTTAACGATAATCGTTCCGTTGAATTGATGAAAACGATCGAACGACTCGAGCAAAATGGTCTTTGAATCGTTCTCAAAAGTTTTTCAACATGTCGAAAAAAAATCGTTTGTCTTCCAACGATAATTCACTAATCGTTTTGTTGAATTAGAAATCGTTAATTCGTTCGTAAAATGTGTCTAAAAAGTAGGTGTGTTGTCATCCTGGCGAACGTTTTAACGATCATGTAACGACCGCAAAATAATCGTTATCATTCACATTACCACTACATTGAATGTGTAATCGTTCGCAAAAAATAGTCGTTTATTGATCGTTAACGAACGGTCGTCTGAGCGAGTTTATGAACGATAATCGTTCCGTGGAATAGGGCCATTACTATCATACAGGAGACCACGTAATCTAAAGGACCAATTGGTATCTACACAGGTAAAGAAGGGCAAAGGTACACAGGAGACCTTTCTGGGCCCTAGGAAAGTTGGATCATTCCCCTGTTTAAATTGTGTCAAATTGATCAAAGGAAGTTCCCACACCCACACACGGGCAAAGTGTACGACATCAGAAAATATTTGACATGTACATCCGATTGGGTTGTTTACTTATTAATGTGTCCATGTAATCTTATGTATATAGGTGAGACCACACACGACGCAAAAACTCGTCTGAATCAGATATGAGTCAGATATACTATAAGAAAACAACGTTTAGATTTACCTGTATCTAAACACTTCACCGAAGCAGCAAATAATGAAAAGGATTAAACATTTATTTTACTGGATCAAGTACCAATATTGCCTAGAGGGGGTGATAGACATACAAGTCTCCCAATAAAAGGATTGGAATGGATTTTCCGCTTGAATATTGAATTCAAAGTAACGTCTAAGTACTGTAAATGAGTTGTTCTCTGAGATATGACATTTTGTGGAGCGCTTTGACTTAAGTGTAAGAGCAACACTAGAGCCCCAGTTCACACAACATTAGTATACTTACCTGTTTTTCTTTCATTTATAGATTGTGATCAAGCGATCAGTGGAGATGGGAGAACAGTGATCACTCCGCGTATAATACTCTGCCTGCACATCTGCAATTGAGTCATGAATTATTGTGGTATATGACCCCGGAAGCAGCATTTTATTCACAAGACCGTGGTGAGCCCCCCACAGATTCGGAGTGAAATTGCCTGACTACGCTCTGGTGAGGAGGGGAACATGATCTCCGTTTGTGTACGGTGGGAGAAATCCTAACTGTACGCATCTGTGCTAATAGGTGAGCCCTCCACATTGGTCATAATTCACTGAGAAGCTTCAGACGGGTCAGAAGTAATACCGACCACCAGGCGGCTAACCTGCAATTTAGCCGCTCGTTCAGACGGACACGCTCCTAGTTGCGTTTTAGTGAGCGATACGTACCAAAGTTATTGTGATCTCGGCAGATAAATGCGCGAAGGGGTGAACACTGCTGCCCATCTCTTTTAGTATGTTAATTCTTCTGGATTTCCAGGATATGTTTGCACAAAGGACTTGTCACATTCACGGACTTTGGCACTAATTTGGGACTAGAAATGCTCCCCATATGGACACTTGTCATTTTGTGAAGAAAATCAATATATGTTGAGTTACTGTTACAAATATATGCACTTTTGTATGGTACTGAAATAATCTTTATCACTTTGTAAATCACGTGATGCATGTGATTAATTGCGCTTGTGTGGAGTTGTGTGATATATAACCCCGCCAGGGGAGTGTGCTCACTAGCTGGAAAAAAGTCCTTACCGATAGGACTGAAACGTCCCTGCTGTGTTGTTTTTAATTCATGGAATAAATCATCATTGTTTTCACTGAAGCCATCGGAGTGCCGCTACAATTTGTTATATATATATATATGGTTGTGTTAGGGTTTATGTTGTGCCGCTACAATTTGTTATATACAGGGTCGGACTAGGCCACCGGGGAGCCAGGGGATCCCCCGGTGGGCCCCACCCCCTCCTCCCTCTTGCAGGGCCCTTCCCCTGAGCCAGAGAGGGGCCTCCCGTTTGGAAGCTGCCTTATATCAGGAGCTCCCATACTGCTGGGCAGGGGCGGGCTGGGCCGGGGGGCAGGGGGGCATATGCCCCCTGGGCCGGTCTTCCCCCAGCTGTCAGGGCCGCATGGCTGCTGACAGCTGGCTGGAGTCCTCAGTGCCTCCCCTGCTTACAGCCCCGCCCCTCTTCTGTCATATTTACCTGTGGCTGTGGATCCGGACTGTGAGGGAAGCGGCCGCTGAAGCCCCGCCCCCATGACGTTAAGGCCCGCCTCCTTTATGGCCATTATGCTTTCCTATAAGCCTATGAGGCTTATGGTAAAAAGCAAACTGCTGTACGCAGTATCTTCCTCCGGCCACCAGAGGCCGCTCTCTCCTCCCAGCTGGTTCTCCTGTGTCTGGGCTAGAAGAGCCTGAAGACCGAGAAGATGTTGTCTGCAAGAAGCCAGGTACCTACACAGCAGGACATAGGGCAGGGGGAGGGGACCAACCAAGGCTCTCCAGATGTTGCAAAACTACAACTCCCATCATACCTGGGCTGCCATAGGCTTACCATAGATGATGGGAGTTGTAGTTTTGCAACAGCTGAAGAGCCAAGGTTCCCTATTCCTGACATAGAGGATACATATACACAGGAGACCTACACAGGAGGATACATATATACAGGAGGAGACATACAGAGGAGTATATAGAGGATACATATATAGAGGAGGAGACATATATACAGGGGTACATGGAGGATACATATATACAGGAGGAGACATACAGAGGAGTATATAGAGGAGACATATATACAGGAGGAGACATATATACAGGGGTACATAGAGTATACATATATACAGGAGGAGACATATATACAGGGGTACATAGAGGATACATATATACAGGAGAAGACATACACAGTAGTACATAGAGGATACATATATACAGGAGGAGACATACAGAGGAGTATATAGAGGATACATATATACAGGAGGAGACATATATACAGGGGTACATAGAGGATACATATATACAGGAGGAGACATATATACAGGGGTACATAGAGGATACCTATATACAGGAGGAGACATATATACAGGGGTACATAGAGGATACATATATACAGGAGAAGAGAGAAGAAGGGGAGAGGTGGGGGCGCCTCCTGGTGCAATAAAAGATGGCCAGAGTGGTAGACACAGAGGGAACAGTGTTACACTCACCTAGTAGAGTTGTGCTAGGCTGTAGGCACAACTCTATATCAGGCGTACAGGGTAGGACACCGCAGCTCCTGCCGGGGTACGTCCAAGGGAGTCGTACAGTCAGAAGAAATGTATCAGCCGCAGCAGGCTTTTAGGACCATGGGGGGTCCCGGCTTGGATAGGGCGCAGATGTCCAGTAACCACAGATTGAAGCGGTTATATCATGGAAGGGGAATTTATTAACATCACGACGCGTTTCGGCCGCCAAGTATAAGGTGGCCTTTCTCAAGTGGTACCACTTGAGAAAGGCCACCTTATACTTGGCGGCCGAAACGCGTCGTGATGTTAATACATTCCCCTTCCATGATATAACCGCTTCAATCTGTGGTTACTGGACATCTACATATACAGGAGAAGACATACACAGCAGTACATAGAGGATACATATATACAGGAGGAGACATACAGAGCAGTATATAGAGGAGACATATATACAGGAGGATACATATATACAAGGGTATATAGAGGATACATATATACAGGAGGAGACATATATACAGGGGTACATAGAGGATACATATATACAGGAGAAGACATACACAGCAGTACATAGAGGATACATATATACAGGAGGAGACATACAGAGCAGTATATAGAGGATACATATTTACAGGAGGAGAAATATATACAGGGGTACATAGAGGATACATATATACAGGAGGAGACATACAGAGGAGTTAGGGCTGGGCGATTAATCAAATAAATTTGCCCAGAAGGTTAGAATCAATTTCGATTAAAATCATAAATTAAATTTTCACAAAAAATCACTGCAGGCAGAGCAGCGTAGAGTGACGGGTTGGCGGCTGGGCTGGAGCTGCAGGTCAAGCAGGCGGCGCGGAGGTGAGGTGCATGGCGGGCGGCAGTGCGTGGAGTGTCGCGCCGGAGGTGAGGTGCAGGGCAGTCGGGCAGTCCGCCTAACAGAGCCGCGACTGACCTGCCCCAGCTATACATATCACGTCCAGGTCCCCTCCCGGCCACACGTGCAGGTCCCCGGTCTCTGGAGGAGGCTGCAGGGACTGTAGTGGTGATAGCGTCGCTTCAGGTCCTGGAGCTGAACAGCGGGATCTGCATCCCCCGATCCCGCTGTACAGCTCCAGTAATGGCAGTGACGCTATCACCACTAGAGTCCCTGCGGCCAGGGCCGTATTTACCACTAGGCACCTGTGGTCCGATGCCTAGGGCAGCACCTTGCAGGGGAGCAGCACCAGGGAGCAGGGGGACAGAAAAAACTAATTCTTTTGTTTTTATTTTTTTAGTTTCCCTTCTCCCGTTCAGACTTGCCAGTAAATCTGGTGTCTTTTCCAGGGGGGTGGGGGGTATGGTGGTATTGGTCAGGTCTGGTATCGCCAATAGGTGCTTGAAGATGGGGCGTCTTCAGGTTTAGTGCCTAGGGCAGCAGCAGCTGTTAATACAGCCCTGCCTGCGGCCTCCTCCAGAGACCGGGGACCTGCACGTGTGGCCGGGAGGGGAACCTGTGTGCCGGGGTGAGAGGAGGAGGGATATGTGCACTCCTGCCCCAATCACGCCCAGCTGCCCCAGTTTCCCCCAGTATGCCCCTGTCACCTCTCATTTATACCTTTATTACTACTACACCCCTCATCTTTACCTGTACTACTACTACTACTTCTACTACACCCCACATCTATACCTGTACTACCTCACCCCTCATCTTTACTACTACTACACCCCTCATCTATACCTGTACTACTACAGCCCACATCTATACCTGTACTACTAATTCCCCTCATCTTTACTACTACTACACCCCTCATCTATACCTGTACTACTAATTCCCCTCATCTTTACTACTACTACACCCCTCATCTATACCTGTACTACTAATTCCCCTCATCTTTACTACTAATACACCCCTCATCTATACCTGTACTACTAATCCCCCTCATCTGTATTACTAATACACCCCATATCTATACCTGTACTACCTCACCCCTCATCTTTACCTCTACTACTACTACTAATGCCCCTCATCTGTATTACTAATACACCCCATATCTATACCTGTACTACCATACCCCTCATCTTTACCTGTACTACTACACCCCTTATCCACTATACCTCCACTACTACACTCTACCTAGATGGAGGCACCATGTGTCCCGCTATCCCCACCCCCACCCCCTCGCTTATCCCGGAAATGCCCCTGCCTGCATGTGTCCCTGCTACATAGAGGATACATATATACAGCAGTACATAGAGGATACATATATACAGGGGGAGGCATATATACAGGGGTACATAGAGGAGACATATTTACAGGAGTACATAGAGGATACATATATACAGAAGTACATCAAGTGATATAAACTATTGTAAAAATACAGTAACCCCAGCTTTCCCAGCATCTTATACTCAGTATGATGGAGGTCACCCAGCTGTCCAGCATCTTATACTCAGTATGATAGAGGTCACCCAGCTTTCCTAGCATCTGTCTATGGGACCGTTTCGTGTCTTCACTGAGCCGCCCAATAGACTTATACAGGAAAGTGAGTTCTGACCCTTTCACAGGGCACAGTAGGATATTTGGTCACCAATGACTGGAAGGACCGAAGATGTTATAGGTTAGAGGCCAGAGTGGTCCTTTAAGGATGGGCCGCCAGCCTGCTACTCATGGGCCAGTGCTGTGTACTTGCCCCCCGGGCTAAAATTTGCCAGCCAGCCCCTGCTGCTGGGTGAGTTCAGTACGGCATCAGGGCCCGTTCTCTCTGTAATCATGGGCCCTCCCCTCCCCCTGCTCACCTGACTCCCTTACATCTGCTCCCATCCTCAGCGCTGCCCTCTTCCTGCCTGTCACAGGATGCGGAGAGCAGCAGCAGCAGCAGCAGCCTCCTCCATCCCCCTCCCCTCTGCAGTCATGTGACTCTCCTGTTGCTATGTGTGCAGTCGGTGCACAGGAGATGGGGAGAGGCTGCAGGCTGCCCGGCCTGGCTGGGAGAAGAGAAGATGGAGACAAGAAGACTGAAGCTTCCTGCCCTGCTGAACATGTGAGTGTGTGTATATACTTGTCTATCTGTCATCAGTGTGTGTCTGTACATGTGTCATGTGTTTATGCATGTGAGTGATATATATATATATATATATATATATATATATATATATATATATATATGTGTGTGTGTGTGTGTTTTCTATCATGTATATAGTGTATATATTATGTGTAATCTGCATGCTTTTGTATCTGTGTATCCATGTTGGTGAGTCTGTGTGTGTTAGTATGATTAGATGTATATATGTAAGGTGTGTTGTGTCTGCATGTTTGTGTATGTCTGCAGTATGACTATTTGTGTATATATGTATACAGTGTGTATGGCTGCAGTATGTCTATTTGTGTATATATGTATACAGTGTGTATGTCTGCAGTATGTCTATTTGTGTATATATGTATACAGTATGTATGGCTGCAGTATGTCTATTTGTGTATATATGTATACAGTGTGTATGTCTGCAGTATGTCTATTTGTGTATATATGTATACAGTGTGTATGTCTGCAGTATGTCTATTTGTGTATATATGTATACAGTATGTATGGCTGCAGTATGTCTATTTGTGTATATATGTATACAGTGTGTATGTCTGCAGTATGTCTATTTGTGTATATATGTATACTGTATGTATGTCTGCAGTATGTCTATTTGTGTATATATGTATACAGTATGTATGGCTGCAGTATGACTATTTGTGTATATATGTATACAGTGTGTATGTCTGCAGTATGTCTATTTGTGTATATATGTATACAGTGTGTATGGCTGCAGTATGTCTATTTGTGTATATATGTATACAGTATGTATGTCTGCAGTATGTCTATTTGTGTATATATGTATACTGTATGTATGTCTGCAGTATGACTATTTGTGTATATATGTATACAGTATGTATGTCTGCAGTATGTCTATTTGTGTATATATGTATACAGTGTGTATGACTGCAGTATGTCTATTTGTGTATATATGTATACAGTGTGTATGGCTGCAGTATGTCTATTTGTGTATATATGTATACAGTGTGTATGTCTGCAGTATGTCTATTTGTGTATATATGTATACAGTCTGTATGTCTGCAGTATGTCTATTTGTGTATATATGTAAACTGTATGTATGTCTGCAGTATGACTATTTGTGTATATATGTATACAGTGTGTATGTCTGCAGTATGACTATTTGTGTATATATGTATACTGTATGTATGTCTGCAGTATGTCTATTTGTGTATATATGTATACAGTGTGTATGTCTGCAGTATGACTATTTGTGTATATATGTATACAGTATGTATATCTGCAGTATGTCTATTTGTGTATATATGTATACAGTATGTATGTCTGCAGTATGTCTATTTGTGTATATATGTATACAGTGTGTATGTCTGCAGTATGACTATTTGTGTATATATGTATACAGTGTGTATGTCTGCAGTATGTCTATTTGTGTATATATGTATACAGTATGTATGTCTGTAGTATGTCTATTTGTGTATATATGTATACAGTATGTATGTCTGCAGTATGTCTATTTGTGTATATATGTCTGCAGTATGTCTATTTGTGTATATATGTATACAGTATGTATGTCTGCAGTATGTCTATTTGTGATTTGTGTATATATGTATACAGTGTGTATGTCTGCAGTATGACTATTTGTGTATATATGTATACAGTGTGTATGTCTGCAGTATGACTATTTGTGTATATATGTATACTGTGTGTATGTCTGCAGTATGACTATTTGTGTATATATGTATACTGTATGTATGTCTGCAGTATGTCTATTTGTGTATATATGTATACAGTGTGTATGTCTGCAGTATGTCTATTTGTGTATATATGTATACTGTGTGTATGTCTGCAGTATGACTATTTGTGTATATATGTATACTGTATGTATGTCTGCAGTATGTCTATTTGTGTATATATGTATACAGTATGTATGTCTGCAGTATGTCTATTTGTGTATATATGTATACTGTGTGTATGTCTGCAGTATGACTATTTGTGTATATATGTATACTGTATGTATGTCTGCAGTATGTCTATTTGTGTATATATGTATACAGTGTGTATGTCTGCAGTATGTCTATTTGTGTATATATGTATACCGTGTGTATGTCTGCAGTATGTCTATTTGTGTATATATGTATAGTGTGTATGTCTGCAGTATGTCTATTTGTGTATATATGTATACAGTGTGTATGGCTGCAGTATGTCTATTTGTGTATATATGTCTGCAGTATGTCTATTTGTGTATATATGTATACAGTGTGTATGTCTGCAGTATGTCTATTTGTGTATATATGTATACAGTCTGTATGTCTGCAGTATGTCTATTTGTGTATATATGTATACCCTGTGTATGTCTGCAGTATGACTATTTGTGTATATATGTATACAGTGTGTATGTCTGCAGTATGACTATTTGTGTATATATGTATACTGTATGTATGTCTGCAGTATGACTATTTGTGTATATATATATACTGTATGTATGTATGCAGTATGTCTATTTGTATATATATGTATACTGTATGTATGTGATGAGAAGTTCACACTTTGGAGGTCCAGTTGTGCCGGAGATCCGTGAGGCTTGGGCTCTGATCAGCTGAGGATTCTCACATCACAGATGATAGGAGTTGTAGTTGATATAACAGTAAGACTTTAATCAATGGATGACGTGTTTCATCAAATGAGATCATCAGATCTATTGAGGATTCCCTTAGAAACACATTATCCATTGATTTGTCTTACTCCTACGTCTACTACAACTCCTATCATCTGTGATGTGATAATCCTGACTCAGCTGATCAGCGCCCAAGCCTCACGGATCTCCTGCACAACTGGGACCTCCAGAGTGTGAACTTCTTCTCAACTATTGTACCGACTCAGGAATAAAGATATAAGCAACAGACACAAGTGGGATAATGCCCCCCCTCACCAGACTGCACCCCCTCCGGAGCAGCAGTATCAGTGATAGGTAGTATAATGCCCCCCTCACCAGACTGCACCCCCTCCGGAGCAGCAGCAGCAGTATCAGTGACAGGTAGGATAATACCCCCCTCACCAGACTGCACCCCCTCCGGAGCAGCAGTATCAGTGACAGGTAGGATAATACCCCCTCACCAGACTGCACCCCCTCCGGAGCAGCAGTATCAGTGATAGGTAGGATTATGCCCCCCTCACCAGACTGCACCCCTCCGGAGCAGCAGTATCAGTGATAGGTAGGATTATGCCCCCCTCACCAGACTGCACCCCCTCCGGAGCAGCAGTAGTATCAGTGATAGGTAGGATAATACCCCCTCACCAGACTGCACCCCCTCCGGAGCAGTAGTATCAGTGATAGGTAGGATAATACCCCCTCACCAGACTGCACCCCCTCCGGAGCAGCAGCAGTATCAGTGATAGGTAGGATAATGCCCCCCTCACCAGACTGCACCCCTCTGGAGCAGCAGTATCAGTGATAGGTAGGATTATGCCCCCTCACCAGACTGCACCCCCTCCGGAGCAGCAGCAGTAATATCAGTGACAGGTAGGATAATACCCCCTCACCAGACTGCACCCCCTCTGGAGCAGCAGTATCAGTGATAGGTAGGATAATACCCCCCCTCACCAGACTGCACCCCCCCCCGGAGCAGTAGTATCAGTGATAGGTAGGATTATGCCCCCCTCACCAGACTGCACCCCCTCTGGAGCAGCAGCAGTATCAGTGACAGGTAGGATAATACCTCCTCACCAGACTGCACCTCCTCCGGAGAAGCAGTAATATCAGTGATAGGTAGGATTATGCCCCCCTCATCTGACTGCACCCCTCCGGAGCAGCAGTATCAGTGATAGGTAGGATTATGCCCCCCTCACCAGACTGCACCCCTCCGGAGCAGCAGTATCAGTGATAGGTAGGATAATACCCCCTCATCTGACTGCACCCCTCCGGAGCAGCAGTATCAGTGATAGGTAGGATAATACCCCCTCATCTGACTGCACCCCCTCCGGAGCAGCAGTATCAGTGATAGGTAGGATAATACCCCCTCACCAGACTGCACCCCCTCCGGAGCAGTAGTATCAGTGATAGGTAGGATTATGCCCCCCCTCACCAGACTGCACCCCCTCCGGAGCAGTAGTATCAGTGATAGGTAGGATTATGCCCCCCTCACCAGACTGCACCTCCTCCGGAGAAGCAGTAATATCAGTGATAGGTAGGATTATGCCCCCCTCACCAGACTGCACCCCCTCCGGAGCAGTAGTATCAGTGATAGGTAGGATAATACCCCCTCATCTGACTGCACCCCTCCGGAGCAGCAGTATCAGTGATAGGTAGGATAATACCCCCTCACCAGACTGCACCCCCTCCGGAGCAGCAGTATCAGTGATGGGTAGGATAATACCTCCTCACCAGACTGCACCCCCTCCGGAGCAGCAGCAGTATCAGTGATAGGTAGGATAATACCCCCTCATCAGACTGCACCCCCTCCGGAGCAGTAGTATCAGTGATAGGTAGGATAATACCCCCTCACCAGACTGCACCCCCTCTGGAGCAGTAGTATCAGTGATAGGTAGGATTATGCCCCCCTCACCAGACTGCACCCCCTCCGGAGCAGCAGCAGTATCAGTGATAGGTAGGATTATGCCCCCCTCACCAGACTGCACCCCCTCCGGAGCAGCAGTATCAGTGACAGGTAGGATAATACCCCCTCACCAGACTGCACCCCCTCCAGAGCAGCAGTATCAGTGATAGGTAGGATAATACCCCCTCATCTGACTGCACCCCCTCCGGAGCAGTAATATCAGTGATAGGTAGGATAATACCCCCTCATCTGACTGCACCCCTCCGGAGCAGCAGCAGTATCAGTGATAGGTAGGATTATGCCCCCCTCACCAGACTGCACCCCCTCCGGAGCAGTAGTATCAGTGATAGGTAGGATTATGCCCCCCCTCACCAGACTGCACCCCCTCCGGAGCAGCAGTATCAGTGATAGGTAGGATTATGCCCCCCTCACCAGACTGCACCCCCTCCGGAGCAGCAGTATCAGTGATAGGTAGGATTATGCCCCCCTCACCAGACTGCACCCCCTCCGGAGCAGCAGTATCAGTGATAGGTAGGATTATGCCCCCCTCACCAGACTGCACCCCCTCCGGAGCAGCAGTATCAGTGATAGGTAGGATTATGCCCCCCCTCACCAGACTGCACCCCTCCGGAGCAGCAGTATCAGTGATAGGTAGGATAATACCCCCTCATCTGACTGCACCCCTCCGGAGCAGCAGCAGTATCAGTGATAGGTAGGATAATACCCCCTCACCAGACTGCACCCCCTCCGGAGCAGCAGTATCAGTGATAGGTAGGATTATGCCCCCTCACCAGACTGCACCCCCTCCGGAGCAGTAGTATCAGTGATAGGTAGGATTATGCCCCCCCTCACCAGACTGCACCCCCGCCGGAGCAGCAGTATCAGTGATAGGTAGGATTATGCCCCCCCTCACCAGACTGCACCCCCTCCTGGAGCAGCTAGTATCAGTGATAGGTAGGATTATGCCCCCCCTCACCAGACTGCACCCCCTCCGGAGCAGCAGTAGTATCAGTGATAGGTAGGATAATGCCCCCCTCACCAGACTGCACCCCCTCCGGAGCAGCAGTATCAGTGATAGGTAGGATAATACCCCCTCATCAGACTGCACCCCCTCCGGAGCAGCAGTAGTATCAGTGATAGGTAGGATTATGCCCCCCTCACCAGACTGCACCCCCTCCGGAGCAGCAGTATCAGTGATAGGTAGGATAATACCCCCTCATCAGACTGCACCCCCTCCGGAGCAGCAGTAGTATCAGTGATAGGTAGGATTATGCCCCCCCTCACCAGACTGCACCCCCTCCGGAGCAGCAGTATCAGTGACAGGTAGGATAATACCCCCTCACCAGACTGCACCCCCTCCGGAGCAGCAGTATCAGTGACAGGTAGGATAATACCCCCTCACCAGACTGCACCCCCTCCGGAGCAGTAGTATCAGTGATAGGTAGGATTATGCCCCCCTCACCAGACTGCACCCCCTCCGGAGCAGCAGTAGTATCAGTGACAGGTAGGATAATACCCCCTCACCAGACTGCACCCCCTCCGGAGCAGTAGTATCAGTGATAGGTAGGATAATGCCCCCCCTCACCAGACTGCACCCCCCCCCCCCCCCCGGAGCAGTAGTATCAGTGATAGGTAGGATAATACCCCCCTCACCAGACTGCACCCCCTCCGGAGCAGCAGCAGTATCAGTGATAGGTAGGATTATGCCCCCCTCACCAGACTGCACCCCCTCCGGAGCAGCAGTATCAGTGATAGGTAGGATTATGCCCCCTCACCAGACTGCACCCCCTCCGGAGCAGTAAGTATCAGTGATAGGTAGGATAATACCTCCTCACCAGACTGCACCCCCTCCGGAGCAGTAAGTATCAGTGATAGGTAGGATTAATACCCCCCTCACCAGACTGCACCCCCTCCGGAGCAGTAGTATCAGTGATAGGTAGGATAATACCCCCTCACCAGACTGCACCCCCTCCGGAGCAGCAGTATCAGTGATAGGTAGGATTATGCCCCCCCCTCACCCGACTGCACCCCCTCCGGAGCAGTAGTATCAGTGATAGGTAGGATAATACCCCCCTCACCAGACTGCACCCCCTCCGGAGCAGCAGTATCAGTGATAGGTAGGATTATGCCCCCCCTCACCAGACTGCACCCCTCCGGAGCAGCAGTATCAGTGATAGGTAGGATAATACCCCCTCACCAGACTGCACCCCCTCCGGAGCAGCAGTATCAGTGATAGGTAGGATTATGCCCCCTCATCAGACTGCACCCCCTCCGGAGCAGCAGTATCAGTGATAGGTAGGATAATGCCCCCTCACCAGACTGCACCCCCCCCCCCCCCCCGGAGCAGCAGTATCAGTGATAGGTAGGATAATACCCCCTCATCAGACTGCACCCCCTCCGGAGCAGCATCAGTATCAGTGATAGGTAGTATAATGCCCCCCCTCACCAGACTGCACCCCCTCCAGAGCAGTAGTATCAGTGATAGGTAGGATAATACCCCCCTCACCAGACTACACCCCCTCTGGAGCAGCAGCAGTATCAGCACTAAAGTAGTAATAATTCTTGTGACTTTATTCACACCCTCTAGCGCGATGTTTCGTTTTAGCTCTGAGTAAGGCAAAACATTGCACAAGAGGGAGTGAATAAAGTCACAAGATTTTTGACTACTTTGGTGCTGTCTTCGCTGCTGAATTATTGTACCAAGTCTCCTGGTTCTGTTGAAAGGGCTGCAAGCGGCATCAAGGTGTACAAACCACCGCTAAAGTGACTGGCGGCGTTGGGCTTGTAACATGACCGCCCAAGGTGAGCAGCAAGTTTATCCACTTACACACATTTGTTCTGCAGTAATACGCTATGTGCGCCGCATGGTGTTCGCTCTCTTCTACTAGTAGATGTATAAAATGGCAGATTACATTTTAAAGCCAGGTTTACACGCTGACCACTGATATGCCTTTCATGATGGTCCTTTAAAGTCTTATTCCAGCCCAACACCTTATGGTGAGGCAAAACCGTCATGGGTCTCCTCTGCTGGAGAGTGTAATAGAGGAGCAGACTAGATGGTCATTTTTTCCTTCATCTTCTGAGGCTGTGTTCACACATGACATTTTTTATGTGTTTTTACAGCAATATTGTTGGAATTTCATTAAAGTTTCTACATAAATGGTGCAGTTTTACCACAACTGCATAAATCAGTAACAGCTGTATAAGTGACTGGCAGTGAGCGAGCGTTGCTGGTCACATACGCAGCTCTATGCAAAGTCGCTGTACTAACGTGAAAGGTTTGGCGCTGATTATGTCTTTATATATTGGGTGGGCCCCAAGAATCAATTTCCCTGGTGGGCCAAGGTACCCCAGTCCGACACTGGTTATATATATATATATATATATATATATATATATGGTTGTGTTAGGGTTTATGTTGTGCCGCTCTTTGTTATTGTATTTTCCTCACCGTTTCGGTTGCAGGATGCGGCAGTGCTGGGTTGGTTACGGCCGCTGTTATTGCTTTGGTGTTTAGCAGCACGGACGCTGGCGGTGACACACAGGACGACGTCTCGCTTAGTTCCCAGTTCAGTGGGTGTTTGGCGTCATGGCAATAGACACCAAGGAAGCCATCAGGTTTTAGATACGGACAAATATTCTGATAACTTTATGTAAAATCCGTTTTTATTGACAACCACACATGGAGCATATATATACACGGAGTATATACATATCACAGTATATATAACAGCTGCATAAAGACAAAACAATCTGCACTCGTACGAGGCCAAACATCTTCAAAGAAATATTTAAAAGGAAAAGGTAACAGAAGGAAGTCACCAGTACCATCGTGGGGAGGCGGAGGAAGTCACAAGTACCATCGTGGGGAGGAGGAGGAAGTCACGAGTATCCTCACGGGGAGGAGGAGGAGGAGGTCACAAGTACCCTCGAGGGTACTTGTGACTTCCTCCTCCTCCTCCTCCTCCTCGTGAGGATACTTGTGATACTTGTGATACTCGTGAGAGATACTGTTTGCATACGCTGATAAGAAAGAAGGCTGCCCGGTGTTGGTTACTGGTGATTTTAATACAGTTCTGTGTGAACATAAGGATCGAGTGTGAATGTTCTCCCCAAAAAAAGGAATTGGTCACTCCCCCCCCCCCTTAATTCTTGGGGAGCTGGGACTGACTGATATATGGCGTGAGAGAAACCCTGAGATGCAAAAATTTTCTTGCTGGAACAGGTCCGGCAATACCCCAATACCCAGTCCAGGGTAGATATGGCCTTAGTAAATGCACATAGGGTAAGGTGGGTTGGTTCGGTAAACTATTTAACACGATGCGATCACGCTCCACTGTTAGTGGAGCTAGACTCACATAGAAGCATCGCACCGCGAAGTTATAAATTAAACTCTCACTGGTTAGATTTAATAGAAAATAGTCACATAATAGAAGCAGAGAAAGGATATTTGGAGGTTAAATATAGGCACGGCACCATTAGGAATAGTATGGGACACAATGAAAGCTGTTATTACAGGGAAATATAGGGGAATCATACAGAGTAAAAAAAAACTATTTAGAGTGAAAGAGGAAGAGTTAAGGGCTAAGGTCCAGTTACTAGATGAAGGTTTTCGGAGGGATCCAACACAGGAAGCACAAAATAAATTACTGATAGGCCAAGAAGAACTGGATGAATATTTATTGGATAAGGCCCAAGCACAAACGGGTTTTATGGCTAAGAAAAGATACTGTGAGTCTGGGGTTCCAAATAAGATGCTTATGAAGTTAATGAGAAATCAAGAGGGAAGTAGAGACATCCATGTAATTCGCTCCCCAGAAGGCGAAATAATAAACACGCATGAGGGCATTCTGGACGGCTTTAAAGTCTTTTACCAAAAACTCTACACATCTGAATGTGTGGTGAGTCGGGAGGACATGAAAGGGCTGCTCCAGAGGGCCTGTATGCCAAGAATAACACAAGAACAAAAGGGTCGGTTGGGGGCTCCGATTACTCTAGGGGGGCTGGAGGAAGTGTTGGAGGGTGCCCCGAACGGGTCCGCTCCTGGACAAGACTGTCTGCCCTTTAAGCTGTACAAGAAACATAATGCCCGCCAGGTATTACATAGGGAGAGAGGAGCCTGCCCGCCAGGTATTACATAGGGAGAGAGGAGCCTGCCCGCCAGGTATTACATAGGGAGAGAGGAGCCTGCCCGCCAGGTATTACATAGGGAGAGAGGAGCTTGCCCTCCAGGTATTACATAGGGAGCGAGGAGCCTGCCCACCAGGTATTACATAGGGAGAGAGGAGCCTGCCCGCCAGGTATTACATAGGGAGAGAGGAGCCTGCCCGCCAGGTATTACATAGGGAGAGAGGAGCCTGCCCGCCAGGTATTACATAGGGAGAGAGGAGCCTGCCCGCCAGGTATTACATAGGGAGAGAGGAGCCTGCCCGCCAGGTATTACATAGGCGCGTGATCTCCTTCACTTTGTCCCAGGAATACGTTAGGGAGGGACAGGACCAGAAAATGTGAAGGATCGTGCCCTCCGCAGTACCACACCTCCAGCAGGTAGGGTCCACTTCGGGCCAGATCGCATGTAGACGCATCGGTACCAGGTACCAACGCGATAGGAGCTTGTAGCCAGCCTCTTGAAACCACGAGCTCACAGAGCTCTTGTGTACCAGAGACATAACAACGGTTGGGACTTCCGGTTCCGGCGCCATGCAGTGAAGACGCGCCGTGCTGCAGCTCCGTGACTGACCGGCTTGATAAGCATCCTCATACCCGCACTACCGCATTAATCGGGCGGCAACCACCCTTAGGTCCACTGGTTCTCCTATATGGACCGATTTGTCCAAAGCATGGGGGTCAAGAAACGATCTAAATCCACTATTAGGACGGGGAACGACACCCAGCGCACTTCCGGCCCAGGAGAGAACATGGCGCCGTCCTCGCGAGACGGCTCTCCTTCCCGATCCACTGCCTGCGCTTCGGATGGTGAGGAGGATGGAGATATGCTAACCTTTGATTATAAAAAGCTGGCGGTGGAGGTGGCTAAAAAACTTACACCGGAGATACAAGAAACGCTTGCGGCCACTGTCATGGCATCATTGCAACAACTGAAAACTGAGGTACAGCAACATGGCCGCCGCCTCTCGGAGGTGGAGACGCGCATTTGTGAATTAGAGTCCCATATGGAGGGAACAGGCTCGTCTTTTCAAGATGCGGCTGATGAGATGAGGCGCCTGTGGGATAAAATTCAAGACCTGGAGGACCGCTCCAGGCGCAATAATTTGAGAATCATCGGGGTACCAGAAACTGTGGCACAAAAGGACTTAGCACAACTCTGTGAAACAACAATCCCCTCATTACTTGGCCTGAATCGCAAGTGTAAGGTGGAACGGGCACACCGTCTCGGTCCCGATGTGCGGGGATATGAGGGTGATACCTCTCACGCAGCACTGCAAAATCAGGTGCGACTGCGCCAAGTTATAGTCCGTTATCTGGATTTCACTGACAAATCTGAGATACTGCGAGCATTCCGTCGCTCCTCGGAGGGACTATATTACCAGGACGCCAAACTATTAATCTTTGGGGACTTTTCCGCTGAAACCACCCGCCAACGCAAGCTATTCACCCCGATTTGTTCTGCATTATACAGTTGCAACATACGATTTGCCTTGCTTTACCCAGCGACACTCCGCGTCTTCCACGCTGACGGCTCATTCTCTACTTACCGGACACCGGCGGCAGCGAAGAGCGGGATGGCCGATATATTTGGGGGACTACCGCGAGACCGCTCCAACGAGAATCGTCAGCGCAAGTCTCCGCAGAAACACCAACGGGACAACTCCGCAGGTGACATGCACAACCGTGAGGATGAGTGGTACGCTCCGCCCTTGGAACAACGTAGCCGTCGAGCATCGGTGCCAAGCAGCGACGTTATGGGATGATTCTACTCTTTCCATGCACCTGAGGATACTTACCTTCCTATTACCCTACTATGGCCATGAGATCTACAGTTAAGATCCCCATTACAGCTAGTCCCTGCCCTTCTCCCCCTTATGTTTACTCCTTGGATTGGCAGCCTTGTGGGTACAGGATCCGTAGCTAATGAGGTGCTGACATTTATATCTTTACCCACGGACATAGCAGCGAGATGATGATCAGCGGGACGTTATGTTCGATAAGAAGGTGCTCTGCGTGGAAAAAAGTGAGGTCTGCAGACCAAACCTCCAGGACGCCGGTGATATTGTTGGCCTTCTGGGGGCCTGGTCGTTGGGTTTGCTGTTTTTGTTGGGAAGGGGTTTGTTGGGGGGGGGGGGGGGGAGGGAACTTTTGCTCGTGTGGTGGTACTCTTATTTTCAGTCACTTCTACTCTGATCTACATTAAACATACCCATGCTGCGTATAATATCATGGAACATAAAGGGGCTTAGATCCCTTCACAAGAGGGTAATGGTCCTAAAACACCTTAAAAAACTCAAACCGGATATTGCTTTACTGCAGGAGACCCACTTAGGTGGGGATGATTTTTTTCAGACTTAAGAAACTGTGGGTTAAAGATGTGTATGGATCTCCTGCAGTAAATCATAAGGCTGGGGTTCTTATCCTGGTTAACCGCTCATTTAGTGGGGAGATCACACAAACCTATAGCGATGATGAAGGGAGACTTTGTACAATTCATATACGTCTTCCATCTGAGGACTTGATGATTTACAATGGGCCCAACTGTTGCAACCCTCTTTCTTCTCTGACCTTACTGATAGAATATTGGCTGACCCAACCCCGAACAAACTAGTTGCCGGGGACATGAATGAAGTAGTCTCCGTTACTGAAGACCGTATGAGAGGAGGGCCTTACCGCATCTCTCCCTCCCTCAGAGTGACTCCACTTGCTTCATTGTGCCGCAAGACCTCCCTAATAGATTCCTGGCGTCACTTAAACCCAGACTCCAGAGAGTACACATTTTACTCACCTCCCCACGATTCCTGGTCGAGAATTGACTATGTCCTGTTGGCCCCGCCTCTCCTACATAGAGTGGAATCTCTTTCCATCGAGGACATGGTCATCTCAGACCATGCCCCCATGCTTTGTACATTAACCACCCAGCTGCCAAAAGGTACTGATTTTATATAGCGGTTTCCAACAGGACTGGCCAAGGACGACGAGTTTAAGACCCTTTTAAAAGGATGGTGGTTAGAATACGCCTCGACAAATAACGCTCACATCTCCCAACCACAGCTATACTGGGATGCGGCCAAAGCTGTGTTACGGGGCCATATAATGGCCTATAAGGCCACCATACAGAGGAAGGTAGCTGATAAAATTATGACCTTCAGTAATGCGTTTAGAGATGCGTACTCTGCCTTCCTAACGTCCCCCTCAAACACCACTAGACAGAAATGGCAACAAGCCCGGTCAGCATATGAACTCTGGCTCGAGAAGGAGGGATTACAAAGGTCCTATTTTGAGGCATTACTGTTCCGCCATAGGAATAAAGCGGGTAGAATTCTTGCGCGTTTTGCCAAAGGCCCTCTGTCCGCCCAGACCATTACCCATCTGAGGGATGATCGGGGCCAGGTTGTAAGACACCCCCAAAAAATCAATGAGGTCCTGAAGAGGTTTTATGAAAACCTGTATAGCAAACTGGTCCCTCCGGGCGAGATGGGAACCGGGCACTGCTCTGACTGGTTGGACGACGCCTGCCTTCCTACTCTCTCCGAGGAGGACAGGACCTTTCTGAATTCTCCGGTTTCAGTGGAAGAAATCGCAGCAGTGATTTCACATTTGAAGCCATTGAAAGCCCTGGGCCCCGATGGTTTCTCCGGGGATTTTTATAAAATCCTCTCAGAGGAGGTGGGCCAGCCACTTCGCAACCTCTATGCCACCTATCTGGCAGGATGTCCGGTGCACAGTTCCTCCAATACGGCCCACATAAAGGTCATGCTGAAGCCGGGTAAGGATCCCCAGAGCCCTAATTCCTACCGGCCTATATCTTTGTTAAATATAGACCTAAAGATATTATCAAAGATCATGGTCGACCGCTTGGCCCTCATTATGCCACGCCTCATCTCTCCGGCCCAGGTGGGTTTTGTGAAGGGCAGAGCGGCGGTCATGAACATCCGTAAAGTTATGGCTGTGTTGGACGAGATTCAGCTCAGGCCCCATTTGCATCCATCCCCAGCTCTCCTCTCTATTGACGCTGAAAAAGCTTTTGACAGTGTGAGCTGGGGATGGATGCATCAAGTGTTGGGGAGGATGGGTTTTTGTGGGCCCTTTTCTGAGTACATACAAGGACTATACACGGCTCCTCAGGCCCGTATACATACCCCGGGCTTCCTATCCTCTTACTTCCCCCTGTATAGGGGAACACGCCAGGGCTGCCCGTTATCCCCTCTGCTCTTTAACCTGGCCATTGAGCCTCTCTCTAGGAGATTGCAAACGGTCCGAGATGTGTAGGGGATACGGGTTGGCCAGACGACTTAAAAGTGATTCGATTTGCTGATGACCTTTTGGTATTCTTGGGCAACCCGGATAGAGACATAGCTACGGTGTTTAATTATTTGCAGGACTTTGGAACCTTTACTGGCTTCACAGTTAACATTGATAAGAGTGAGATCTTACGCCTTACGACCCCAAACCATAGTCCTAGAGGTGGGAGCCATCGATTTCCTGTTAAACAGGCCCCGCACTTTATCACATATTTGGGAATTAAGATCGGCAAACTGCCTAGCTCTCTTTACTCCCTCAATATCCCCCCAATTATCGCCAAAATACAGTCGGATCTACAGAAGTGGTCTAACCTACCCTTGTCGCTCCTCGCACGCACCTCCCTACTTAAAATGATGGGGTTTGCTAAGTTACTTTACCCACTGCAGACAGTCCCAGTCCTTTTGAAACACCAGGATATAGACAATTTAAATTCATCCTTCATGAAATTCATTTGGGCCGCTAAGAGACCAAGAATTGCACGGAGGAAGTTAATCCTTCCTAAAGATAAGGGAGGCCTTAACTTCCCTGATGTGAGATCCTACAATTTAGCCTGCCTCTTGAGGCATGTCGTTGACTGGCTGAAGGGGTCTAGCCTTTTTTCTAACCTGGAACTGGAAGCCCAGTTAGTTGCCCCATGGACCTTAAATGGACTTTTGCATACAAGCTACGCCCACCTTCCCAAGGAGGTGAAAGGCTGTCTCATGCTGAGGGACACAATAAAAGCTTGGCAACATAGCAGAAAATTGATGGGTCTCCAAACCCTCATGAGCAAACATATGCGTCTTTGGCGACACCCGGAGTTTGCCCAGGGATACCAAAATCCAGCCTTTGTAGGGTGGAGGGAGAGGGGGGTTCACTCTGCCCTAGACCTCATCCATGTGGGGGAGCAGAGGTACCTCACCTTTCCGGAGATACAGTCAAAGTATGGTATTGATCAAACTCAATTTTTGGCCTATAAACAGGTACATGGTTTTCTCTTTTCACGACTTTGAAATCTTAAAGGTGAGCTTTCATCGAATCCAATAGCTGTCTATGTGGAAACCTCTAACCCTATCCACACTCTGTCATTTCTATATCTCACTCTAAGAAACTCACTGACTGCAGGTCTTCTTCCCTCGCTGTTTTCCTACTGGGAATCTAAACTTCCACTCCCGGATCTTGGGGACCAAATTCTTAGGGGGTGGGCGACAACACGTAAGGCGGTGATAAATGAGCAATGGAGGGAGACACAATTTAAAATCCTCCACCATGCCACTTACGGGTTCAGCTTCCCTAGGACACCTGCCCACCCTGAAAGAATCACTGCATGCCCCAATTGTGGAGAAAGTTTGACGGATCCGTTTCATGGCTTGTTCACCTGCTCCAGGGTGGAATCTTTCTGGCAGTCCTTGGTGACTCTGATTGAGAGTAAATTGCACGTCCGTATCCCTGTGGACCCCCACCTGATGATTCTTCATATATCCCCGGATGACGCAGGTGTCACACACCTAATCCATACTATCTTACTAGTGGCTAAACGTTGCCTCCTACAGTGCTGGTTAACGTAGGAGATGCCTACCATGGAGCAGGTGATAAGCCAGGTCAAAACATATCTTACCATGGATCAGCTAGATGCTGAGCCATCTAGGGAAAAAAGGGCAAAGACCTTCTTCAAAAAATGGAAGAAATTCATGATAGCGTTTCTGAACCCAACAGAGATCAAGAGGGTAGTCTGGCCGTTCCGCAATACCACTTGGTATATGAGGGCTGACCTGGCTGATACTCTAGGGCCATTAAGCTTACAATCTGCTCCTTAGAAACATGGAGTTGTTTTTATCTGAGTATGACTACCGGTTTTCCACACCACGAGCAATAGGGGAAAGGGAGGGGGGAAGGGGGAATTTTTGTTGTTATTGTTTAGTGGCTATTTTTATGATGTCATGTCGACCTAGCTGAATGCAGCGTTGCAGCTCTTTACCATATGCCTTATTATTTTGTAGTTGTATATTTTCTCTGCAAAAACAATAAAAAATTTGTTTGCAAAAAAAAACAAACAACGGTTCTCTGTGTAGGGGTCAGGCTCAGATGGAGATCAGACTCCCATTTCGTAAGAAAGGATGGAGGTTCCTGGTCAGGGGGGAGATCAAGTCGGCGTAGATAAGCGATAGAGCGTGACGCAGCTGACCAAATCCCACACACAGTGTCTCCAGATAAGTTTTAGAAGAGGAGAATTGAGACGCTGGTGGCAACGTGTGCAGGAAGTGAACAAGCTGAGTGACGCGCCACCTACCCAGGGGTCTCGGGTCAGAGATGGCTTTGAGGTAAGCCTGCGAGAGCCACGCTGTGGAGGGCATGAAGTGTGGGGCCCTAAACTTGCCCGCCTGTGTCCAGGCGCCAAACCCGGGGTCATTAAGGCCAGGGGTAAACGCGGGGTGTCCCAAGACCAGCGTCATGGGGGAGTGTAAGGGAAGCAGGCGAGCACAAACCGTCGGAACATCACAAACTCTGATTGTCGGACCAATGGTAGGACGAGCCCTAAGGGTGCCCAAAATCGTACTAGGCACCCAGGGGGCACATGCAAGAGGAACATTGGTAAAAGACTGTTCTACTCGCACCCAAGGTTTCAAGTCAAAATGTCTGCACCAATCCACCACTCTAGTTAGGGCTGAAGCAATGTAGTAGGAGTAGATGTCCGGCAGCGCCACTCCCCCATTATCTTTTGTACGGCAAAGAAGAGTACGTTTGACACGGGCCGGTTTGGAACCCCATATAAATTTGGATTGAGTTGAGGCCACCACCCGGAAAAAGGACCTCGGAACCCTGGCCGGCAGGCACTGAAAAGCGTAGAGGAGCTTTGGGAGAAGGTTCATTTTAAAAATGGCCCACCAACCAAACCAAGTGAAAAGGCCTTTGCTCCAAGACGAGCAGCAGGATTGAATCTTAGCCAATAGAGGAGGGAAATTGGCCGCGTAGAGGTCCTTCAGATTTGGAGTGAGGTAGATGCCCAGATATTTTAGAGTCCTAGAGGCCCAGCGAAACCTAAAGGAGGAGCGGATGGAGGTCACCACGTCTGCTGGCAGCGATATGCTCAACGCCTCCGACTTCGAGTAATTGATTTTGAAGTTGGAAAGTGAGGCGTATAGCTCCAACTCGCGCATGAGAACAGGGAGCGTCACCACTGGATTTGTGACGAAAAACAAAAGGTCGTCTGCATATGCTGCGATCGTATGCATGTTGCTCCCCACCCCCAACCCCCGGATATCCTCGCATGAACGAACGGTTCTCAGGAAGGGCTCCAGGACCAGAACAAAAATGAGAGGGGAAAGTGGGCACCCCTGCCTCGTCCCGTTCTGCATAGCAAAGCTGTCTGAGAGGACGCCATTCACCCGGACCACTGCGGAAGGATTGGAATACAGAGCCATAATTCAAGACAGGAAAGTGGAACCCAGACCCAAGGCCCTAAGGGTCTCTTCCAAAAACGTCCAGTTGACCCTATCGAAAGCCTTCTCGGCGTCAGTGGAGAGAAGCATAAGCTGTGTCTGCGAGAGAGAGGCTTTATGGATCAGGCCAACTGCACGTATGGTATGGTCGCGAGCCTCGCGTCCGGGTAGGAAACCCGTTTGGCCCCGGTGAATGACGGCCCCCAACAGGGGAGATAGTTGGGTGGCCAATATCTTTGCGAAAAGCTTTAAGTCCACATTCAGCAGAGATATTGGGTGGTAGTTGGCACAGAGTGAAGGGTCTTTACCCTCCTTAGGGATAACAGCAATTACCGCCCTAGTCATGTCAGGGCGGGGAGGGGCGCCCTCCGCCAATGAATTGAAGGCAGATAGGAAGTGGGGGACGAGAAGGGGAGATAGTGCCTTATAATAATTCAGTGTAAAACCGTCCGGCCCTGGAGCCTTCCCCGTCTGAGACACCTTAATGGCAAGTCGCAGTTCCTCTTCAGAGATCGGCACTTACAGCGAAGTCAAGGATTCATCCGACAACCGTGGAAGCCCAGATCTGGAGATATAATCCTGCACTCGGGATTTAAAGGAGCGGCTAAGCGTGAGAGGATTGGTTTGGTCGGTGGAATATAAGGACGCATAGAAGTCCCTGAAGACTCTCGCAATGCCAACCGGCAGGTTCTCCGCTACCCCCGAGCGGTCACCTGAGGTACATAAGTCTGAGCTCGTTGGGTTCTAAGTGCACGCGCTAAGGTCCGGCCACATTTATTCCCAAACTCATAAAAATGACGCCGGCACTTAGTCAGGGATGCTTTAGCTTTATCGAGGAGATGGGTCTTGAGGGTATCTCTAGCAGCCAGTAATCTCCCCTGTAAGTCAGGGGTCGGGGCCGATTTATGTGCGAGATCCAGCTCCTGGAGTTCCCTCAACAGGCGAGAGGTTTTCGCCGCCTTTTCCCTCTTGAGTCTCGCCCCATGTTTCACCAAAATCCCCCTAGCAACGCACTTATGCGCCGAAGTATACCACTGCGGCCGAAGTATCTCCAGGGACGTTGTAAGCAAAAAATTCCTCTAATGACCGTTTGGATACGTACTGGATTAAAGAGGGGTTAAGCCGCCAATGCCACTGGGAGGGGCACGGTTCGGGGGAGAATCAGTACCAAGGAGACCATGGCATGATCCGAAAAAGTGCTGGTATCTATGTCAGCAGCCTGGAGAAGGGGTAAGTCTCTATGTTTCAGGAGGAAGTAGTCCAACCTGGATAAAACATCGTGTACCGGGGAATAAAAGGAAAAGTCTCTGTCCCTAGGATGGCATAGTCTCCAGGTGTTCACTAGATGATGTTCGTGTAGGAGTGAGTCTAAAAGGGCAAGCTGCGTCCGGTTCACATGGGAGGAGCCCCTAGAAGTGTCTACAGATGGGTTCAGCGCCACATTAAGGTCACCCCCAACAACCAGCACCCCCTCAGCGAATTCGTCAATGTCGTCAAGGTAGGTTTGCATTGCATGTGCCTGGCCTGAGTTGGGGAGGTAGAGGGAGGCAAATGACACGACCCTTCACCATGAGCATTCGACCCTCATCATCACACCGAGACTCCAGCAATTCCCAAGGCAGGGTTCTAGAAATCAGGATACTGGTACCCCTAGCTTTCTGAATGGGGGAAAAGCTATGATAAGCAAAAGGAAACCAGGAGTTAGTTAATGAGAACCTATGAGAAGAGAGCATATGGGTTTCCTGCACAAAGTCCACCTGTATATTCTGCTTTTTAAAGAGGTTCATCATGATGGACCTTTTACCGCTGTCGTGCAAGCCCTTAACATTGAGGGACCCCACTCTGAGCTGAGTCTGTAAGCGGGAGGCCATAGGAAGGGCGGGGTGGGCGTGAGGTAGGAGGGGAGGCGGAAGGATAGGGTGACAGACAAGGGGGAGGGGGAAGGGAGAGGTAGCACCCGCGTCTTTAATGGCTGCCAATGCGGGCTGTAGCAGGCGGCGCATGAAGAGGGTGCGCACTGAGACATCCGGGACTCCCTCGTACTGTACAGTACCTGAGTTCCGCACCGCCGCCATGATAGCCTCTTTCTCTGCAAAATAATGCAGCCTACACAGAACATCTCTGGGGGCCGAGGTGCCGCGTGCAGGGGCCCTCGCCACGCGTCGGACTCTGTCTATGGCAAAAGTAGACTCCAGGGGGCGGTTAGTAGCAATGTTGAAAAGCTCTGAGACCCTCCGTGCTGGGTCTTCATCATGTGGCAATTCGGGGAGGCCTTTGATACGGACATTGTTACGCCGTCCCCTATTCTCCTGGTCATCGAGAAGTATGGCCAGCTGCTGTGTGCGTGCTCGGTTGCACACCATTTCCCTCTCCAGCGTCTCTATCCGCCCAGTAAAGGCGGAGGACGTCTCCTCAGTGACCGAGGTGCGCTGGGCCAGGGCCTCCACCTCATTCCGCACCGCGGCTATGGCTTGTTGCACCACAGCACCTGGTGAGGAGGCGGTCTCCATAGTGTGGCGTACAGTCCTGGCAGGTAGCGGCCCAGAGTCCGGCAGCCAGTCAGACGGATCCCGGTCACTGTCGCCCGAGTCCGCCCAAGCTGCCTGGGAATCATCCTGTCCAGCGGGGAGAGCAGGTAAGGGGCGCGAGGAGGAGGCCGCCGGCGCCATATTGCCTCCAGCAGCCAGCGGTCTGGGACCGGAGGGGTGCAGGAACCGGTCAATGCAGGCGGAACCTCCCGTGGAACGGGTCACCGGGTGGCGTGGGGTTTCCGTCTTCTTATCCCTGCGACCAGCCATGCTGAATGGAGGGTAACCACTGGAAAATCACCGACGTCTGTGTGAGGTGGCCCTCCCACGTTCCGTCTCTCTCTGTCGCCCTCTCACGTTCCCCCTCTCTCTGTCGCCCTCCCACGTTCCGTCTCTCTCTGTCGCCCTCCCACGTTCAGTCTTTCTCTGTCGCTCTCTCACGTTCCGTCTCTCTGTCGCTCTCCCACGTTCCGTCTCTCTGTTGCCCTCCCACGTTCCGTCTCTCTCTGTCGCCCTCCCACGTTCCGTCTCTGTTGCCCTCCCACGTTCCGTCTCTCTCTGTCGCCCTCCCACGTTCCGTCTCTCTCTGTCGCCCTCCCACGTTCCGTCTCTCTGTCGCCTGCCGCATTCAGTCTCGTTCCGCTGCCTGAAGTGAGTGGTGCTCATCAGTCCCACAGAGGGTAATTGGAGCAGCAGTGTGCGTCCAGCACAACCACTCACACAGCCCTGCAGCGGTATTACATTATTACATTCCTCACTTCCCCCCTGTGGATAGATAACAACTGCTGCACAACAACAATCCACAACGATACAGATACAAATCAAGATTTATTTTAGACCATAATCTGCCACATCTAGCGGATGGTATAAAAATAATATAGACGACCTAAGGGGCAGCACCAGGAATCCGAGGCATAGCCAGGCAAGAAAAAATTAATTCTAACAAATAATATATATATTACATCAATTAAAATCAAATATTTCTCATAAATTGAAAAAGAAAAAAAAATTGTGCTCAGTACTTTTCCCCCATGGATCCCGCTCACAGATCACAGCCTCCTCAGTACTTTTCCTTCATGGATCCCGCTCACAGATCACAGCCTCCTCAGTACTTTTCCCCCATGGATCCCGCTCACAGATCACAGCCTCCTCAGTACTTTTCCCCCATGGATCCCGCTCACAGATCACAGCCTCCTCAGTACTTTTCCTTCATGGATCCTGCTCACAGATCACAGCCTCCTCTGTACTTTTCCCCCATGGATCCCGCTCACAGATCACAGCCTCCTCTGTACTTCTCCCCCATGGATCCCGCTCACAGATCACAGCCTCCTCAGTACTTTTCCTTCATGGATCCCGCTCACAGATCACAGCCTCCTCTGTACTTCTCCCCCATGGATCCCGCTCACAGATCACAGCCTCCTCAGTACTTTTCCTTCATGGATCCCGCTCACAGATCACAGCCTCCCTGGTACTTCTCCCCCATGGATCCCGCTCACAGATCACAGCCTCCTCAGTACTTTTCCTTCATGGATCCCGCTCACAGATCACAGCCTCCTCGGTACTTTTCCCTCATGGATCCCGCTCACAGATCCCAGCCTCCTCGGTACTTTTCCCTCATGGATCCCGCTCACAGATCACAGCCTCCTCAGTACTTTTCCCCCATGAATCCCGCTCACAACTTCCAGCCTCCTCAGTACTTTTCCCACATGGATCCCGCTCACAGATCCCAGCCTCCTCACTACTTTTGCCCCGTGGATCTCGCTCAGATCCCAGCCTCCTCGGTACTTTTTCCCTATGGATCCCGCTCACAGATCACAGCCGTCTCTGTTCTTTTCCCCCATGGATCCCGCTCACAGATCACAGCCTCCTATCTGCATTAACATTTCTCACATTCCAGACAAGAACAAGCAGTTTCTTTTCTATGTGATTTGTTTGTAAAGAAATGTTTGAATTATCCACAAGTCAACACGTCTTCTCTCCGGTGTGACTTCTCTGACGATTCCTTAGTTTTGCGATAGTAAAAAGCCTTTCCAACATTTTCAACAGGAATATGGCTTCGCTTCCTTTGTAACTTCTCAAGCGTGTTACAAGAACTGGTTTATGTGCAAAACATTTCCAACATTATGAACATAAATATGTCTTCTCTCCTCTGTGAACTCTCTCGTGTTTGGAAAGACTTTTTTTAATTGTAAAACATTTTCCACAGTCTGAACATGTATACGGCTTCTCTCCTGTGTGACCTCTCAAATGTTGTGCAAGTAGGGATTTACTTATGAAAATTTTCCCACATTCTAAACATGGATATGGCTTCTCTCCTGTGTGACTTCTCACATGGGTGTCAAGAACTGATTTATGTGTAAAACATTTCCCACATTCTGAACATGAATATGGCTTCTCTCCTGTGTGCCCTCTCACATGTTTTATAAGATCTGAATTATTTGAGAAACATTTCCCACATTCTGAACATGAATATGGTTTTTCTCCTGTGTGAATTCTCTCGTGTATAACAAGATGTCCTTTCTGCTGAAATAATTTCCCACATTCTAGACAGGAATACGGCTTTTCTCCTGTGTGAATTCTCTCGTGTCTAACAAGAACAGATTTATTTGAGAAACATTTCCCACATTCTGAACAGGAATATGGCTTCTCACCTGTGTGAATTCTCTTATGTATAACAAGTTGGGATGAATGTGTAAACAATTTTCCACAATCTGGACAGGAATATGGCTTCTCTCCTGTGTGAATTATCTTATGTGTAACAAGAACTGATTTATCTGAAAAACATTTTCCACATTCTGAACATGAGAATGGCTTCTCCCCTGTGTGACCTCTCTCATGTCTAAAAAGAGCTGAATTATTTGAGAAACGTTTCCCACATTCTGAACATGAATATGGCTTCTCTCCTGTGTGACTTCTCTTATGAATAACAAGTTGGGACGTATGTGTAAACAATTTCCCGCATTCTGAACAGGAATACGGCTTCTCTCCTGTGTGAGTTCTCTCATGTGAAACTAAAACAGATTTATCCGAGAAACATTTCCCACATTCTGAACACGAAAATGGCTTCTCTCCTTTGTGGCCTCTCTCGTGTCTAAAACGAGCCGAATTACTTGAAAAACATTTCCCACATTCTGAACATGTATATGGCTTGTCCCCTGTGTGACTTCTCTCGTGTATATCAAGTTGGGATTTCTTCATAAAACATTTCCCACACTCAGAACATGAATATGGCTTTTCTCCTGTGTGCATTCTTTCATGCTTAACGAGACTTGATTTACAGGGAAAACTTCTCTTACATTCTGAACATGAATATGGCTTCTTAACTCTGTGAATTCTTTCATGCCTGACAAGAACGGATTTCCTTGAGAAACATTTCTTACATTCTGAACAGGAATATGTCTTCTCGCCTGTGTGACTTCTGTCTGTTAAAAGAATTGAGCTTTTTATATAACTTTCCACATTTCTCTCTTTAAATCCTGCCCACCCCCTCCTCACCTGTCCTTGTGGTCGCAGTGTGCGAGTGGTCGGGAGAAGATTCCTCATGGTCAGGAGGATTATATGATAGATCTGTAGTGTGATGTCCTGGATGTACAGTAAGGGGGAGGAGGGCTTCTCCTGAGGAGTGCTGCTCCGCACCTTCATGCTCTTCTTTATAATTCAGCAGTAGCACAATATTCTCACTGGGATTTCCTGTAAAGGGTAAAATAGATATTTTTTCCCTAAAAAAAAACAAAACTACAAAGTAGAGAAAGTAAGTTGTGAGTAGTAAGTTTGTATTCCATGAATGGGTCGGTTAGTCTGCAGCACATCCTGACTCACACCCTGAAGCTGCTGGAAATCCTCACTTCCTGGTCCACTCTGTCTCCACTCCTCTGTCCTCCCCCTCCCTTTTGAGACAGAGGTCAAGTGATCTCTGTATCGTCTCTTGTCAATGGCAAACTGTAACTAGCCATCTGTAACCCCGCCCACCACTGACATCACACCAATCAGTGATCACCTGGCCAAGGACAAGGAAACAACAGCCTCTTCTGAGCAGTATAGGGGAAAGGAGACATGGTTGTTTCATCTCTCTCTATCTATGTATATAAAAGAATTGATAGACACAAAGACAGAAATTGTGTAGTGGGTAAAGTAGAAGAAAAAGAAGGGGGTCATTCACTCCATGAGTACAGACTGGGATTCTACCACTGCCCGTAATGTACAAGAGCCGGCTACATTACCATTTGTCATATAGTGTGAAAAGCTCTTACAATCTGGTAAAGTGGGGACGGACTAGTGCGCAGCATAAGGGGAGTCCCTCATGACAGGGATTGACAGGCCAGTAGCAGGTCAGATGGGGGGCAACAGGCTCAGTGTGAGCAGGTGGGGAGCACGTGCACAAGGGGGGAGGAGGAAAAGTGAGTGTGGAGAAGTAAACAGAATAGGTGGTTGGTCAGAAGGAAGAGGGGGGAGTAGCTGAAGGGGCCGGGGTATAAAAGTTAGCCACGAGTGGGGGTGGTCACCCATTGTGGTTTAGCAGGCAGAAATCGTCTTACCTGTACTGCTGCGCTGTATTGCTTGCCTCATGTCTGCCGAGATTCTGATGGAGAGGCTGAGGAGGATGGCCGATGAGCGGGGCCAGGAATGGCTGCAGACCCAACTCCAAGGTCTGCTGGGGTCCGGGGAAGCAGCGCCGCCAGCTCCTTCCCCTCCGAGATGGACTAGGAGGTCACGTCCTCCTGAGCGTCTTAGCCCTGAAGTGACCGCCCGGGTCCGGTGCTGAATCGGGAGCCCCTCTAGGGACCCTCCGGGTTCTGCTGCGGGCAGGGCCGCTTCCGCCCGGCGTGCAGGATCCGGGAGGAATCCCTCTACAAGGCGGGACTCGCAGCCAAGGGGAGAAGTCCTCTCCCCTCCTTCAGATGCCGTCGCGGGTGGATCGGGGTCCAGAGCGGCTGGTGCAGCGAGGCCTGGAGGGAGAAGAGCGCCAGCTCGGCGGGGGACCGCTGCGGTGAGAAGCAGCAGAGGAAGGAGGCGGGGGCCGCAGTCGGCAGCCTCTCAGCGTGGGGAGGACTGCGAACAGAGTTCCCCTGGTTCGGACGCCAGCAGCCATGGTCGGGCTCAGGATGATCGGCGCCACTCGCCAGCGGAGGTGAGGGGGCGGAGCCACGCGGGCTTTGAGCGTCGCGAGAGTGACGAACATGAGTGACATCATCAGCCTCAGCCGGAAGTGCCCCAGCGTCAGCCACCGGAAGCCAGCCGTCAGGTGGTGCCGGATGTTGGTCGCCGCCAGTCACCGGAAGCCAGCCGACGCAGACCAGAGGCCCAGGAGAGAGGAGAAGCCGTGCGTCCGGATCCAGAATCGGCCGCTGTTGGGCCCGCCGGTCCCAGACAGCCGGGTGAGTGTGCAGCTGTAGCAGCGCCTGCGTTGGGGGGGTTGGGGAACGCGCAGCTGGGGGGTTTGGGGACATTGTTGTATGGGCGGAAGGAGTTGTTTGCTGGTTTTGGCCCGGGAGTGGGCGGGGGAGGATCACAGGTACCTGCGTGAACGGGGGTCCGGGGGGTGAGTGGCAGTGTGGCTGGGCCTAGCGGGAGTGGGGCAGGTTTGGAGACGCCGGCCTCTGGTGGCGGAGGGGGGTTGGGTAGGGCCCAGGGCAGGGAAACGGAGGTGGACGGGGAGGGGGAATATGTGAGACTGGGGGATGCGGCTCGGGGGGAGGTGTATGTGTGTTTTGAGGGGCCGTTGGGGGCACACCTCAAGCCGGAAGTGCGGGAGAAGATATGGTGGGGAGAATATGTTGAGATTTTCTCACTATTGCCGCTAGAGAAATTTAACCTGGATAAGGTGAAGCCGTCTGAGGAGAAAAAGGACAAGGAGGAAAAGAAGAGGTGTCGGTTGATACCTCAAACTTTTACTAACTGGTTGCAGGCGTTCTCCATCCTGGCCAGTGTTATTGGGGAAAAGGCACCTGAGCATTGCTGCGGCCTGTTTTGCTTTCTGGACGCTATAGGCGAGGCTCATGCCAATGGGGCGTGTTTTCTGTCGTTGCCTGGCCCAGGCGACGGCAGGTATCACATGCTCCCATCATTTCGTGCGGCTGCGGCGAGAGCTGAGGGACGACCTGGGGGTGTGGGAGTCGTTCCTGGCGTCGTATAACGGGAGGTCGCTGATGATGGACTTGGTTGTGGAGGCGCCGGACTTGGATTTGTTTACCGATGCGGCTGGGGTTGGGGGTTTCGGGGCGTTTTTGCAGGGGAGTTGGTGTTGGGGTTTGTGGCCGGAGTCGTGGCAAAGGGCGGGGCTGGTAAGGAACCTTACGTTGCTCGAACTTTTTCCCATACTGGTGGCGGTTACCATTTGGGGGAACAGGTTCAGGAACAAGAAAGTGCGATTTCACTGTGATAACATGAGCGTGGTTTCAGCAATTAACGGGTTGTCGGCATCGTCCCCCCCGGTGGTGCGGTTGCTACAGCATCAAGTATTGCAGTGTTTGTCGTTGAACGCTTGGGTGACCGCGGTGCATGTGCCCGGCGTTTCTAACTCCATTGCTGATTCTCTCTCTCGTTCACAGTGGGATCGTTTCCGGTCACTGGTTCTGGACGCGAACGAGAGGGGGGATCTGTTTCCGGAGGAATTGTGGAGGCTGCCCTTCGGTCTGCTGCGTGCCTGATTAGAGAGTCGGTAACACGGAATACATGGCGAGGTTACGAGGCGGCTTGGTCGCATTGGGTGGAGTGGCAGGATACCTGGGGACGATTGGGGGAGGGGGAATGGGGGTTTTTGTTATTGATTGGTAATTGCCGGGAGGAGGGCTGGACGGTCCCGAGGCTGAACAGGATATTGGCGGGGGTAGCGTTTGGCTGAAAGTTGCGTGGCCTTCCTGACGTTACGAAGGCCTTTTTGGTGCGTCAGGCGGGAAGGGGTTTTCGGAGAGGTTACAGGGTGGCGGATCAGCGTCGTCCGGTGTCATTTGGAGTTTTGGAATCATTGGGGGTGCAGGTAGGGTTGTGAGGGCCTGAGTGAGGTAGTTCGCCACATTGGGCGATGGGAATCCGAACGCTTTCGTTCCTACATCCGCTTCGGGCGGCTGGAGAGCAGGCAGTTAGAGGATGGGGGTGGATGGGGAGGAGTTGATTGTTATGGTTACAGGGTGTTGTGCACGTTGTTGGTTATCTGTTTTGTTTCCTCCTCAGGTCCCGAGCCGCGTTTGGTGTGGATACTTGGACATTCTTTTGTATACTGGGGAGCGTTACGTGCAGCGGTGCGGCCGGACGGACGGCAACTGGGCATTTTACGTGCGGAGGTGGTGGTTCGATCGTTGGGGGAGAGAGGCATGACGTGGAGGAGAGTGCTTCCGGAATTCCATCGTTATGTAAGGTTGGATAGGGAGCCGGATGTGCTGTTACTTCATGTAGGGGGGGAACGATTTAGGGGCCCGACCGATCAGGGAGCTGGTGGCCGACATGAAGTTTGACCTTCTTCGGTTATGGTCACAGTTTCCGAAGCTAGTGACGGTCTGGTCGGACATAGTGCTGCGCAAGGTGTGGCGGGGGGCGCGCTCGGTAGCACGGATTAACAAGGCGCGAATTAAAGTGAACAGAGCCATGGGGAGATTTATGGCGCGTAATGGGGCGGTGGCTATGCGGCATATGGACTTGGAGGCGGGTGTTGGAGCATACTGGAGGTGGGATGGGGTACACCTAAACGCTGTATGCACCGACATGTGGTCGCTGGGTGTCCGGGACGGGATTGATGTGGGGCTCCGAGTGTGGCGGGACGCCAACACCTAAGGGGTCAGAAGTTGGCGTCTGTGGCGGTGGGGGTCCTCAGGGTTGGTGTGGACTTGGTTGTGGTGGGAGGGGACCTCGGAGTGGTTCCGGACTCCCGGGAAAAGTAAATACAATTATTGGGCTGGGCGGCTGTAGTTTGCCACCATTAAAAGGGGTACAGTTATACGCACACAGGTGCTTAGTTGGTGCCTCTGGGTTATGTGGCCCGTCGGCCAGAGGCAAATCCTGAGTGCAGTTGGGGTCAAGTTTTAATAAGCCGCCTGAGGGGATTTTTGGGGCTCCGAGGACCGCCCCGTCAAAATAAATATGTTACAGTTTTGATATGTTTTATACTTGGTGTAATAAACAGCTGCTGTGGCCATTTAATTCCAGAACGGTGTCTGTGGTTATTGGGAAGGGAAGGGGACAGAGTGGTAGAAAGGGGGGCCTTAGTAGGGCGGAAGGGCCTTGGCAACTACCCTAGTCATGCACAAACTTTTTTGTGCTAGACAACTAAAGTGGTGTGCACCCTAAAAACAGCAAAATGTAGGTAAACTGCAAAGCTGGGAAAATGCTGGGATCTGTAGTGCTGAAAAGAACTCTGCAAACAGATCACCTGCATCACAGAGATCACTGGCATCGCTCCTATGGGAAAGGCTTGAAGTGTTACTGTAATGTAGCTGTAAGGTGGAGCCCCCCCCTTATATCCCTGTGCCCCCCCCTCACTATACTGCACTATACATATATACACAGGGGAAGGGAGGGAGTGTTACTGTAATGTAGCTGTAAGGTGGAGCCCCCTACTTATATCCCTGCCCCCCCCTCACTATAATGCACTATACATATATACACGGGGGGGGGGGGTGTACTGTAATGTAGCTGTAAGGTGGAGCCCCCCCTTATATCCCTGTGCCCCCCCCCCCTCACTATACTGCACTATACATATATACACAGGGGGGGGGGTTACTGTAATGTAGCTGTGAGGTGGAGCCCCCCCTTATATCCCTGCCCCCCCCCCCTCACTATACTGCACTATACATATATACACAGGGGGGGGGGGTTACTGTAATGTAGCTGTAAGGTGGAGCCCCCCTTATATCCCCCCCCCTCACTATACTGCACTATACATATATACACAGGGGGGGGGGTTACTGTAATGTAGCTGTAAGGTGGAGCCCCCCCTTATATCCCTGCCCCCCCCCTCACTATACTGCACTATACATATATACACAGGGGGGGTTACTGTAATGTAGCTGTAAGGTGGAGCCCCCCCTTATATCCCTGTGCCCCCCCCTCACTATACTGCACTATACATATATACACAGGGGGGGTTACTGTAATGTAGCTGTAAGGTGGAGCCCCCTACTTATATCCCTGCCCCCCCCCCCTCACTATAATGCACTATACATATATACACGGGGGGGGGGGGGGGTACTGTAATGTAGCTGTAATGTGGAGCCCCCCCTTATATCCCTGCCCCCCCTCACTATACTGCACTATACATATATACACGGGGGGGGGGTGTTACTGTAATGTAGCTGTATGGTGGAGCCCCCCCTTATATCCCTGTGCCCCCCCTCACTATACAGCACTATGCATATATACACAGGGGGGGGTGTTACTGTAATGTAGCTGTAAGGTGGAGCCCCCCTTATATCCCTGCCCCCCCCTCACTATACTGCACTATACATATATACACAGGGGGGGTGTTACTGTAATGTAGCTGTAAGGTGGAGCCCCCCTTATATCCCTTCCCCCCCTAACTATACTGCACTATACATATATACACAGGGGGGGGGGTATTACTGTAATGTAGCTGTAAGGTGGAGCCCCCCTTATATCCCTGTGACCCCCCCCCCTCACTATACATATATACACAGGGGGGGGGGGAGTGTTACTGTAATGTAGCTGTAAGGTGGAGCCCCCCCTTATATCCCTGTGTAACTCCATCCTCCCATACCTGGTATAGCAGCTCCCGGCGTCTCCTCCTCCTTCACCTCACTCATACACGGGGGATCGCCCATCATCCTCTTTTCTTCTGCTTCATCCTCCACTTTTATACTAGTCACATCTATCTGCTGATTCTCTAAGGCGATCTCCTCCTCCTCTGCTTTCACCTCGGCCTTAATGTCAATCAGACTTTCACCCTAAACAGATGATAAAAAAAAAGTTAAATTGTCCTTCAATCCCTTCATGACCAAATGTTCAAAAGACTTTACCTGATTTCCCTCTGGACAGTCCTGGGAATACAGAGGACAGGGACACCTCTCTGGCGGATTCCTGTCACTGCCTCCATCTGTAGGGAAGACACAGGGAGCCAATCCATTATACACTGCTACATGTCACCAGGAGGAGGAGGATCAAGGGGACCAGTAAAACAGGTTTTACTTTTGCAGCCAATGTTCCCCCCCCCCCCCTTACACTGCTGATCGGCCATGAAATCCATCTCTTCTTGTGCTTCAAGTTTAAACTCAACTTTGATATCGATCAGATCTTCCCTCTAAACAGACAGAAAAAAAATAAGAACTCATATGAAACTTGATCCTTGTCATATTGTGAGGAGCCTTCCGCACCCCCTACCTGATGATTCTCTGTACAGTCCTGGAAATAAAGAGGACGGGGACATCTATCACCTGCTCGCTGATCCTCCATCATGAGCCGCTGCTCCCTGTACACATCCTTGTGTCCTGTACAGGAAGGAAAAAGTTATTTCACACATAACACAATGTAACATCCCTCCTCCTGTAAGCTTACCTTACTGCTGGGGTCACACTGATAGTAACACAATGTAACACCCCTCCTCCTGTAAGCTTACCTTACTGCTGGGGGGGTCACACTGATAGTAACACAATGTAACACCCCTCCTCCTGTAAGCTTACCTTACTGCTGGGGTCACACACTGATAGTAACACAATGTAACACCCCTCCTCCTGTAAGCTTACCTTACTGCTGGGGGGGTCACACACTGATAGTAACACAATGTAACATCCCTCCTCCTGTAAGCTTACCTTACTGCTGGGGGGTCACACTGATAGTAACACAATGTAACATCCCTCCTCCTGTAAGCTTACCTTACTGCTGGGGGGTCACACTGATAGTAACACAATGTAACATCCCTCCTCCCGTAAGCTTACCTTACTGCTGGGGGGTCACACACTGATAGTAACACAATGTAACATCCCTCCTCCTGTAAGCTTACCTTACTGCTGGGGTCACACACTGATAGTAACACAATGTAACATCCCTCCTCCTGTAAGCTTACCTTACTGCGGGGGGGGGGGGGGGGGGTCACACACTGATAGTAACACAATGTAACATCCCTCCTCCTGTAAGCTTACCTTACTGCTGGGGGGTCACACTGATAGTAACACAATGTAACATCCCTCCTCCTGTAAGCTTACCTTACTGCTGGGGTCACACTGATAGTAACACAATGTAACATCCCTCCTCCTGTAAGCTTACCTTACTGCTGGGGGGTCACACACTGATAGTAATACAATGTAACATCCCTCCTCCTGTACGCTTACCTTACTGCTGGGGGGGGGTCACACACTGATAGTAACACAATGTAACACCCCTCCTCCTGTAAGCTTACCTTACTGCTGGGGTCACACTGATAGTAACACAATGTAACATCCCTTCTCCTGTAAGCTTACCTTACTGCTGGGGGGTCACACACTGATAGTAACACAATCTAACACCCCTCCTCCTGTAAGCTTACCTTACTGCTGGGGGGTCACACACTGATAGTAACACAATGTAACACCCCTCCTCCTGTAAGCTTACCTTACTGCTGGGGTCACACTGATAGTAACACAATGTAACATCCCTCCTCCTGTAAGCTTACCTTACTGCTGGGGGGTCACACACTGATAGTAACACAATGTAACATCCCTCCTCCTGTAAGCTTACCTTACTGCTGGGGTCACACACTGATAGTAACACAATGTAACATCCCTCCTCCTGTAAGCTTACCTTACTGCGGGGGGGGGGGGGGGGGGGGGGGGGGGTCACACACTGATAGTAACACAATGTAACATCCCTCCTCCTGTAAGCTTACCTTACTGCTGGGGGGTCACACTGATAGTAACACAATGTAACATCCCTCCTCCTGTAAGCTTACCTTACTGCTGGGGTCACACTGATAGTAACACAATGTAACATCCCTCCTCCTGTAAGCTTACCTTACTGCTGGGGGGTCACACACTGATAGTAATACAATGTAACATCCCTCCTCCTGTAAGCTTACCTTACTGCTGGGGGGGGGTCACACACTGATAGTAACACAATGTAACACCCCTCCTCCTGTAAGCTTACCTTACTGCTGGGGTCACACTGATAGTAACACAATGTAACATCCCTTCTCCTGTAAGCTTACCTTACTGCTGGGGGGTCACACACTGATAGTAACACAATGTAACACCCCTCCTCCTGTAAGCTTACCTTACTGTTGGGGTCACACACTGAGGAGCAGAGATCTCCACACACAACACAACAGCAGTGACTGCCGAACGAGGAGCTACTCTGGATCTGGTAGATTCTGGAGATGTAGGACCTGTGATGATGTCAGAATCATGTGACCATTACATTAGGAGGCGGAGCTCAGCAGTGCAGGAGAGAAGAGATTGTGGTGAAGGACCTGTGATCATGTGACAGGAGTGGGCTGGGTTTAGCACTGCACCTCATACTGGGGTGCTCCTAGCAGCACAGAAGTTGCGGTCACTGAGGAGGTATTTGGTGAGGTCCGAGTTCGGGGTGAATCCTATGATAATATTATAATAAAGTTATTACTAGTGATGAGCGAGTATTAAAATGCTCAGGTGCTTGTTACTCCAGATGAATATTTCCCGATACTCAAGTGCTCGTTTCAAGTAACGAACCCCTTTGAAGTCAATGGGAAACTCAAGCATTTTTGCAGGGGACCCAAGCTCGGCAGAGGGAAGGTTGTGTGAAAACCTGTCTACCTCAGAAAATGATGGAAACGGAAATGGACAGGAAACAGCAGGGGCAGCATGCATGGATGTCTCTGAGGCTGCCTAATCAGACCATTACGCCAAATTCTGGGGAGCAGCATGGAAGTGAGAACACCAGGAACCATTAAGACAGAGGTAGCATATGAACCACACAAAAATATCACCTGACACAGCATGGCGGTGATGAGAGTGACCAAGGTAGAAGCAGTAGCAGGTGAGCCTCCCAAAAATTATACCACATACAGAATGGCAGTGATGACAGAGTGACCAAGGTAGAAGCGGTAGCCAGTGAGCCTTCCAAAAATTATGCCAGACACAGCATGGCAGTGATGACAGAGTGACCAAGGTAGAAGTGGTAGTAGGTGAGCCTCCCAAAAATTATGCCAGACACAGCATGGCCGAAGAAGACTTGGCTGTTGGCTGAGAATTGAAGGAGGAGGAGGCGAGAATATACTAAGAATCTTCATGTTGATCTGCTTTCCCTGGGTGGACAGTTGAATTCAGGTGAAATCCAGGCTTTGTTCATTTTTATAAACATTAGCCTGTCAGCGCTGTCAGTTGACAGGCGGGTGCGCTTATCAGTGATGGTACCAACTGCACTGAAGACCAGCTCTGACAACACGCTAGCAGCAGGGAAGCCCAGCACCTTCAAGGCATAAAGCGCCAGTTCAGGCCACGTATTCAGCTTTGCAACCCAGTAGTTGTATGTAGCATAGTGATCGGGAGGGACGGTGGTATGGTCAGCAAGGTACTCCCTCACCATCTTCCTGAAGGCTTCCCCCCTACTCTGTCTAGACTGGGGATGGTTGACATAGTCTTGCTGGGGTGCCATGAAACTGTCAAAGGCCTTGGAGAGTGTTCCCCTGCCCCTTGACAAGCTGCCTGCTCCACCGCTCCTCTCCCCCGCTCTTTGTCCTACAGAAGTACGTCCTCTGGCGCTAGTGGTGTCAGATGGGAAGTACATTTTCAGCTTCTGCACCAGGGCCTGTTGATACTGATTCACTCTCATACTGCGTTCCTCGGCAGGAATGAGAGTGGGAAAGTTCTGTTTGTACCGAGGGTCCAGGAGGAAGAACACCCAGTAATCGGTGTTGTCAAAAAATTTCTAACCCGAGGGTCATGGGAAAGACAGCCTAACAAAGTCAGCCATATGCGCCAGGGTCCGAACATGCAAAAACACCCTCTCCTGACTAGCCTCAATTTCCTCCTTCTCCTCCACCAAATCCTCCTCTTCAGGCCATACACGCTCAACAACTAAGGATTGAGCATGGGCACCCTCCTCAGTGGCGGCAGCAGTCTGCTCCTCTTCCGCCTCTTCTTCATCCTCCTCATCCTCTACTCCGTGGTGAGAAACTGACGTCAGGGTGGTCTGGCTATCTAGCGGCGGATGTTCTTCACCCGTCTCCTGAGACAAAGGCAAAGTCTCAGACTTCAGGCTGAGCAGGGAGGTTTTTAGCCGACACAGCAGCGGGATGGTGAGGCTGATGGCGGCATCACCGCTGACCATCTGTGTTGACTCCTCAAAGGGGCCCAGTACCTGACAGATAGCAGACATCCACGTCCACTCCACATTGTAGATTTGAGGTAGCTGACCGACCTGACTACCGATTCGCACTGAGGTTGACATCTGGCATTCCACATTGGCTCTGCGTTGCTGGTAAACCCTGGCTACCATCTGGAAGGTGGAATTCCACCTCGTGGGCACGTCGCACAGCAGTCAGTGAGCTGGCAGTTGAAAGCGCCTTTGCACTGCCCTAAGGGTGGCAGCATCCGTGGTTGACGGAAATGCGCACAGATGCAACGCACCTTGGCGAGCAAGTCAGCCAAATTGTGGTAGGTGTTAAGGAACCGCTACACCACTAGGGCCAGGCATGGTACATGTGTGAGGCTGCCGAGTTGCAGAGCTGCCCCCAGGTTCCGCCCATTGTCACACACAACCATGCCTGGTTTGAGGTTCTGTGCCACGAGCCAAAGATCTGTCTGCGCCGTGATGCCCTGCAACAGCTCTTGGGCCGTGTGCCTTGTCGCCTAAGCTCAGCAATTTCGACACCGCCTGTTGGGGCTTATCCTCCGCAGTGCTGATGCACCTAGCGCTACAAAATAGAGGCGACATGCTCGTAATAGAGAAGAGGAGGAAGAAGAAGAGGAGGAGGAGAAAGAGGTTTTGGAAGAAAAGGTATACAAATCATGAGAGACCGCCACAGAGGTCCTTTCAATGGTCTGTTGTAGGGACAGTTGAACACTGCGCTTGGACACCTTGCTGGAGGGTGTGAAGCATAGTGGAGAAGGAGCATGAGAAGAAGCAGGGATGTGACTTGCACTCACTGAACAGCCTTGGTTGCACTGAGTGGGGTGTTTAGCACTCATATGCCTGTGCATGCTGGTAGTGGTTAGGCTGGTAGTGGTGGCTCCCCTGCTGATCCTGGCGTGGCACACTACAGTCTGTCGTTCATCAGCACTTTCTTTAAAGACCCTCCAGACTTGGGAACATCTAGCCCTGGCCACAGGAGTTTGACGTGAAACAGTTGCTGATCTACTCGCTCTGCCCTGCCTCTCCCTCTGCCCACCCCTCTTCCTCTTCCAACCGGTCCTGCGGGTGAACTTGCCTCCCCCTCAGAAGCACGGTCTTCACTAGGCTTATCCACCCAGCTCAGGTCAGTCACCTCGTCCTCATCCACCAGCTCTTCCTCCAATTCCTCACTCTCCTCCTTACTTTGAGTTACATCCATGACAACAACCTCACTGTCTGACAACTGGGTCTCATCATCATCATCATCAGACACCTCTTCCAACCCCGCTTGCAAGTCCCCACTCTCATCACCCACCGACTGTCTGAGCTGCATAGTTTGGGCATCAGGACAGATCGACTGCTCCGGTTGCTCAGACTCAGGGAAGGGTCCAGAAAACAGTTCCTGGGAGCCTGGTGGTGGTGGATGGAGGGGCCAGGCTGTGGGGAAGGAGGCTGAGCTAATGGAGCAAGGGTTCCACTCCCTTGGGTAGCGTGGGTGGACTGCGTGAAAGACTGGGTGGTGGATAAGTTACTGGACACATTATCCGCTATCCACGTCATCACCTGTTGACACTGCAGCGGTTTCAATAGTTGTGTACCCTGAGACCCCGTAAGTTGTGAGAAGAAGCTAGGGAGTGGACGTCTGCGGTGTGCCACTGCCCCCTCCTCAACGGGTGCTGCTGTGTCACCCTGCCCTGAATCACGGCCTCTGCCCACTGCATCGCTTGGAATCCCATGTCCTCGTCCTCAACCCTTACCCCTGGGGTTCACCATTTTATGGACACTGCACAGTCAAGACTGAGATAGTTGCACTACAGATCACAGCAAGCCAAGAAAATATATTACTCAGACTACTTTTTGAATTAGTCGTATAGAGTCTGTGTGTAAGTGCTGCTATATAGTGTATGCCACCCCTTACACAGGACAATGAGCAGTGAGGTTGAATACGGCTGCACTAAGAAATAAAGCAACCCTGCTGACTGGCTGCAGATGAGAAAAGATACTGGTCACACTAGTTTTTGGAGGCAGTCGTATAGAGTCTGTATGTAAGTGGTGGTATATGGTGTATGCCACCTGTTACACAGGACAATGAGCAGTGAGGTTCTATGCAGCTGTACTACAAATCACAGCAATACAATGTACAACAGCAGCAGCACCAGCCACAAAAATTATAATAGTACTAAGGACTTCTTAGGGGTCTGTATGCAACACCTAATGTCCCCTTTCTGCCAGCAGCCGATCACCACAGTGTGCTACTGAAATCCTGGTAGCTGTACTGCCTGTCCCAGCCAGCAGTCTGTAGTAATAAAATATATATATATATATATATATATATATATATATATATATTTTAAGCCCTTACAAGGGCTGTTGGGTTCTTTCTATAGTATCCCTGCCTACTGGAACGCTATTTCCCTCCCTGACAGACAGCAGCTCCCTCCCTAACTGCTTCCAGCCTGAGTCTGACGCGAGCATCGCGGGACCTGATTCTTATATGCCCGGGTCATCTGATCTGGTTAACCAATCACTGCCAATTCACATGTATGGGTTCCACGTGATGCTACAAGCTCCCAAAGCCTCTCCTGCATGATGATTGGCTGACAAAAAGCCGCCAAACATGCAGGAAGAGGAAGATGCCATTTTCTCGAGTATCGCGAGATGCTTGTCCGAGTAACGAGTACCCTAATTAGAATGTAATCAGTGTAATTTAAAATGCTGTAAAACACATCTGTGAAAAAAACGGACACGGATGCAAAACGGATGATAAACGGACTGTTTTGCACGGATCACGGAGGTAGCTACCGGACCACAATTACAAACCGGGAAGATCCCTGAACATGTGAATGCAGCCTTAGTTGAAAAAAGACAATATCTTGTAAGCACATGAAAAAGACTCACAATAAGCTAAAATCACTAATAATGTTCCATAACCTCAGGGCACTAGTATAGGTATAACACAGGCAACCTCACTCACCTCCCTAATTTATAAAAGACAGCAGTATCATCATCATACAAGTTTATTTATTCTACTGGGACTCAGTGATCATTGCACCAGCACCTACACACAAGCCATACCGTCCTTGGGTCATCTCCCCTTTCTGTGGGTGATGGTACCGACAGTCCGGGTGGGTCATAACTGCACTCCGGACCACCGTGATAAGAGCCCAAGGGACCCATCACAACCTGACAGGTCACCGACCATTGGGGAAGGGTATAGCCAGCCACACACAACAAGCAGGTGTGCCCCCATACCCGTGTGCTGAGTCAGCACTGGTGTCACAACAACCTCATAACCGGCTGAGCTATACTCCACCGACCATCCATCATAGAAGTGGCGTCACCCGGAACAACTCAATAAGTGCCCCACAATATCACTTATCGCAAATCATATTGCATATCACATCACATATCGCAAATCACATATCGCATATTACTGCTGTGTGGAATGAGTGAGGGATACACAGCCCGATACATTCCATCCTAGAGAGGACTTCCTCAAGGTTCAGACAGCCAGAGGAGACAGGAGAGGGGAGTGTGTCCGGAAGGGTGAGAGGAGAGGGGAGCACAGCTGGAGGGGTGAGAGGAGGGGGGAGCACAGCCGGAGGGGTGAGAGGAGAGGGGAGCATAGCCGGAGGGGTCACAGGGGAGGGGAGCATAGCCGAAGGGGTCACAGGGGAGGGGAGCACAGCCAGAGGGGTGACAGGGGAGGGGAGCACAGCCAGAGGGGTCACAGGGGAGGGGAGCACAGCCGGAGGGGTCACAGGGGAGGGGAGCACAGCCGGAGGGGTCACAGGGGAGGGGAGCATAGCCGGAGGGGTGACAGGGGAGGGGAGCACAGCCAGAGGGGTGAGAGGAGGGGGGAGCACAGCTGGAGGGGAGACAGGAGAGGAGCGCACAGCTGGAGGGGTGACAGGAGAGGGGAGCACAACTGGAGGGGTGACAGGAGAGGAGCGCACAGCTGGAGGGGTGACAGGAGAGGGGAGCACAGCTGGAGGGGTGACAGGAGAGGGGAGCACAACTGGAGGGGTGACAGGAGAGGGGAGCATAACCGGAGGGGTGACAGTAGAGGGGAGCACAACTGGAGGGGTGACAGGAGAGGGGAGCATAGCCAGAGGGGTGACAGGAGAGGGGAGCATAGCCGGAGGGGTGACAGGAGAGGGGAGCACAGCCGGAGGGGTGAGCACAGCTGGAGGGGTGAGAGGAGGGGTGAGCACAGCTGGAGGGGTGACAGGAGAGGGGAGTGCGGCCGGAGGGGTGAGAGTAGAGGGGGGCACAGATGGAGGGGTGAGGAGAGGGGGGCACAGCCGGAGGGGTCACAGTGGAGCACAGCCGGAGGGGTGAAAGGAGGGGGGAGAACAGCTGGAGGGGTCACAGGGGAGGGGAGCACAGCCAGAGGGGTGAGAGGAGGGGGGGAGCACAGCTGGAGGGGTGACAGGAGAGGGGAGCACAGCTGGAGGGGAGACAGGAGAGGAGAGCACAACTGGAGGGGAGACAGGAGAGGGGAGTGCGGCCGGAGGGGTGAGCACAGCTGGAGGGGTGACAGGAGAGGAGCATAGCCGGAGAGGTGACAGGGGAGCACAGCTGGAGGGGTGACAGGAGAGGGGAGCACAGCAGGGGGGGGGGGGTGACAGGAGAGGGGGCCACAGCTGGAAGGGTGACAGGAGAGGGGGCCACAGCTGGAAGGGTGACAGGAGAGGGGGCCACAGCTGGAAGGGTGACAGGAGAGGGGAGTGCGGCCAGAGGGGTGAGAGGAGAGGGGAGTGCGGCCAGAGGGGTGAGAGGAGAGGGGAGCACAGCCGGAGGGGTGAGAGGAGAGGGGGGCACAGATTGAGGGGTGACAGGAGAGGGGAGCACAGCTGGAGGGGGTGAGAGGAGAGGGGGGCACAGATGATGGAGGGGTGACAGGAGAGGGGAAACAGCCGAAGGGGTCACAGGGGAGCACAGCTGGAGGGGTGAGAGGGGGGAGACGGAGACGGCTGATGATTCGGGCCTCTGTCCTCTGTACATGCCTTCCATCTATTCCCCCCCCCCCCCCCCCCGGCTTATGGAGCCAACGCGCTTCTGCCGGGGAGGGGAAGCCTAACTATCCTCTGCCTCCTCTCAATCCACTAACAGGACGGTGGTCTCAGGGTGGCCCGCCATCAGATTACATATCACAGTAACCCCACCCAGTTATGTGTAGGCCAAAAGGAAAGGTGGGATGGCCAAGGTAAAGCCTGCATGCCATGAAGAAGCCGCGGGAGACAAGAACGGCCATGTAAGAACGTCTGCGGCCGGTTATTTGTTCCAAAGGGACAAAGCCAGGAATGAAAGTAACAGAAGAAAAGCCTTTAATTCATGATTTTAATATTTATTACACACACTGTACAAGGAAGCAAAACACATCAGAGCATTCACCTCCATCACCTGTATATACGGGACCAGTAAGAATCAGATTATATCTCCACAATGAAGTAACAAACCCGTATACGGAGTCCTCACTTCTCCACTCGGCCCTTATGGACACAGGGTGGAGGAGACTATGAATACAGGAAGGAACATGGGGACACTTCGGCATCACTGCCTCTTCTCCTCCTCCTCAGTAACCCCCCCATTGATCCCAGTCACATTTGGCCTCTGTTCCATATAGAATTGGTGTTCAGGAGATGCAGGATGGTTCCGGACAAGAACACATTGTTTACTTACAAAATACTTTCACAACTGGATCATCAAAGTGTTTTTTTTCTTGTGTGAGTTCTCTGGTGATACCTTAGGCTACCTTTAGCTGTAAAACATTTTCCACATTCTTAGCACGAATATGACTTCTCTCCTGTGTGAGTTCTCTCGTGTACAAGAAGTTCTGGTCTATTGGTGAAACATTTCTCACATTCTGGACAGGAATACGGCTTTTCTCCTGTGTGGCTTCTCGAATGTATCACAAGATATACTTTATTTGCGAAACATTTCCCACATTCTGAACAGGAATACGGCTTCTCTCCTGTGTGACTTCGCTGATGTCTAGCAAGCCTTGATTTACTCGAGAAACATTTCCCACATTCAGAACAGGGATACGGCTTCTCTCCTGTGTGACTTCTCTCATGTATAACAAGATATGATTTAGTTGTGAAACATTTCCCACATTCTTTACATGAAAACGGCCTCTCTCCTGTGTGTCTTCTCTCATGTTTAACAAGATTTGCTTTATGGCAAAAAGATTTTCCACACTCTGAACATGAATACGGCGTCTCTCCCGTGTGACTTTTCTCATGTTTTACAAGATTTGATTTATAGGAGAAACTTTGCCCACATTCTGAACATGAAAATGGCTTCTCAGCTGTGTGAATTCTCTCATGTATAAAAAGATGTAATTTACTTGAGAAACATCTCCCACATTCTAAACACGAATACGGCTCCTCTCCGGTGTGACTTCTGTCTGTGAAAAGATTTAAGGGTTTTATAATCTCTTTTCCACATTTATCATATTGACCCCCCCCCCTTCTTACCTGAGGTAACAGCCTGTGACTGCCCAGACGGCTCCTTGTATGATGGATCTGTAGGGTGGGCTCCAGGGTGTATATGTGGAAGGCTTTCTTCTGAGGAGGGCTGCACGATGGCGTCACCTTCCCCTGTATAACATGGCGATAACTTGACGTTTCTCTCAGAGTTCTGGCTGGGATTTTCTGTATGAAACAAAAACGGATTTCGTTATTTTCTTTCGGAAATTTGTAACACATCTCTATGGCTGAAAAACGTGGAGCAGTCAGGAAGACAACACCTCCGTGCGCTGGACTTCACTAGTGTCCATTATAGAAGAAGGTTATGGGATGTCTCCTATTCACTATATTGTAGGATCAGGGAGAACCCTTAGGGTCCTATTACACGGAGCAATTTTTAACAACTAACGATAAACCATCGAAAACTAGATGGTTTATCGTTAAAGGACAACTCCGGCCAAAAGTATTTTTTAATATATTACTTATAGAAAGTTAGACAAATTCCTAATGTACATTAATTATGGGAAATGCACATATAGGGCTAATTCCCTTAATTTAGTAGATCATGGAGACTTCAAAGACTCTCAGAAACTGTGACGTCACGAATCAGGTGTTATTCCTATAGAGTGTCCAGCAGGGGGCTGACTTTAATTTATAGTGCACCCCCTGCTGGACACTCCATTGGAATTACAATGGATGTGTATGTAAATGTGATATACACTGTTTTTGATAGAATACATTTATGGAATACTTTGGGGAGCAAGTGTCCTTGCTCCCCAAAGTATTCCATAAATGTATGCAATCAGTACATTCATAGTATGAGCAGATGATGGGGGAGTAGTACCTGTGCTATCCCCATTACATCTCTGCCGCCGCTGCACAGTGCATGCCGGCCGGGGACACCTGGAAACGATTATTGTTTAAATTCAAACGATATAACGATTTTTTGCACGATAATCGTCCCGTGTAATAGGGCCTTTAGGAAAACCTTAAGGAAACAAGATTTCCCAAGAGAGATTCGATAGACTGTAATGAAGCCCATCTACTGCAATGGCTGCCGAGGCGGAGGGTGACGTCTCCTGCCATACAGACTAAATAATCACACCCTACATTGTGTGTAATCTAGTCATGTTAGAGCGCTGCTAAACCCATCGCTTTTAGGCAACATCTTCTCTAAGAGCCGATTACATGGGACGATTATTGTACGAAAAATCGTTATACTGTTAAAATTTAAACGACAATCTGCGTGTATGCGGCAATGACTGAAAAATTATTCACGTCGCTGATGGCATCTTTCAAACTGACCATAAAATTATCGTTAATCGTTGGTTAATTGAATAATTTGCTAATTCTTCACATGGTTCATTCTTTGGCTGGGATCAGAGTAAAGACCGTAGTAACGACCATAGCGTTCTGTGCGTTATGATGAACGGTTCCAGGTCATTCCCAACTACAGAGCCAGACCCCGATTTACTGAGATTATCCGGATGTTATATCCCCTGCACATCGTAACACTGCAATAGTAACACAACTGCACTATACATATATCCTCGGGGGGGGGGGGTGTTACTGTAATGTAGCTGTAAGGTGGAGCCCCCCCTTATATCCCTGTGCCCCCCTCACTATACTGCACTATACATATATCCTCGGGGGGGGGTTACTGTAATGTAGCTGTAAGGTGGAGCCCCCCATTATATCCCTGTACCCCCCTCACTATACTGCACTATACATATATACACATGGGGAGGGGGGGTTACTGTAATGTAGCTGTAAGGTGGAAGCCCCCCATTATATCCCTGTACCCCCCTCACTATACTGCACTATACATATATACACGGGAGGGGGGGGTGTTACTGTAATGTAGCTGTAAGGTGGAGCCCCCCCTTATATCCCTGCCCCCCCCTCACTATACTGCACTATACATATATACACAGGGGGGGGGGGTTACTGTAATGTAGCTGTAAGGTGGAGCCCCCCATTATATCCCTGTACCCCCCTCACTATACTGCACTATACATATATACACGGGAGGGGGGGGTGTTACTGTAATGTAGCTGTAAGGTGGAGCCCCCCCTTATATCCCTGCCCCCCCCTCACTATACTGCACTATACATATATACACATGGGTGGCGGGGGGGGTTACTGTAATGTAGCTGTAATGTGGAGCCCCCCCTTATATACCTGCCCCCCCCTCACTATACATATATACACAGGGGGGGGGGTACTGTAATGTAGCTGTAAGGTGGAGCCCCCCCTTATATCCCTGCCCCCCCCTCACTATACTGCACTATACATATATACACAGGGGGGGGGGGTGTTACTGTAATGTAGCTGTAAGGTGGAGCCCCCCCCTTATATCCCTGCCCCCCCCCTCACTATACTGCACTATACATATATACACAGGGGGGGGGTGTTACTGTAATGTAGCTGTAAGGTGGAGCCCCCCCTTATATCCCGGTGCCCCCCTCCCCTCACTATACATATATACACGGGGGGGGGGGTGTTACTGTAATGTAGCTGTAAGGTGGAGCCCCCCCTTATATCCCTGCCCCCCCCTCACTATACTGCACTATACATATATACACAGGGGGGGGGGGTACTGTAATGTAGCTGTAAGGTGGAGCCCCCCCTTATATCCCGGGGCCCCCCCCCTCACTATACTGCACTATACATATATACACAGGGGGGGGGGGGGTTACTGTAATGTAGCTGTAAGGTGGAGCCCCCCCTTATATCCCTGCCCCCCCTCACTATACTGCACTATACATATATACACAGGGGGGGGGGGGGGTGTTACTGTAATGTAGCTGTAAGGTGGAGCCCCCCCTTATATCCCTGCCCCCCCCCTCACTATACTGCACTATACATATATACACAGGGGGGTGGGGTTACTGTAATGTAGCTGTAAGGTGGAGCCCCCCCTTTATATCCCTGTGCCCCCCCTCACTATACTGCACTATACATATATACACAGGGGGGGGGGGGGGGAGTGTTACTGTAATGTAGCTGTAAGGTGGAGCCCCCCCTTATATCCCTGCCCCCCTCACTATACTGCACTATACATATATACACAGGGGGGGGGTTACTGTAATGTAGCTGTAAGGTGAGCCCCCCCTTATATCCCTGCCCCCCCCTCACTATACTGCACGATACATATATACACGGGGGGGGGGGTTACTGTAATGTAGCTGTAAGGTGGAGCCCCCCCTTATATACCCTGCCCCCCCTCACTATACTGCACTATACATATATACACAGGGGGGGGGGTACACTGTAATGTAGCTGTAAGGTGGAGCCCCCCTTATATCCCTGCCCCCCCTCACTATACTGCACTATACATAGTATACACAGGGGGGGGGGGTTTCTGTAATGTAGCTGTAAGGTGGAGCCCCCCCTTATATCCCTGACCCCCCCCCCACTATACTGCACTATACATTATACACAGGGGGGGTGTACTGTAATGTAGCTGTAAGGTGGAGCCCCCCCTTATCCCTGCCCCCTCACTATATGCACTATACATATACATCAGGGGGGGGGTTACTGTAATGTAGCTGTAAGGTGGAGGCCCCCCCTTATATCCATGCCCCCCCCCTCACTATACTGCACTATACATATATACACAGGGGGGGGGTTACTGTACTGTAGCTGTAAGGTGGAGCCCCCCCGTATATCCCTGCCCCCCCTCACTATACTGCACTATACATATATCCACAGGGGGGGGGGGGGTGTTACTGTAATGTAGCTTGTAAGGTGGTGCCCCCCCTTATATCCCTGCCCCCCCCCTCACTATACTGCACTATACATATTATACACAGGGGGGGGGGGGGGTTACTGTAATGTAGCTGTAAGGTGGAGCCCCCCCTTATATCCCTGTGCCCCCCCTCACTATACTGCACTATACATATATACACAGGGGGGGGGGGGGGGAGTGTTACTGTAATGTAAGCTGTAAGGTGGAGCCCCCCCTTATATCCCTGCCCCCCTCACTATACTGCACTATACATATATACACAGGGGGGGGGGTTACTGTAATGTAGCTGTAAGGTGGAGCCCCCCCTTATATCCCTGCCCCCCCTCACTATACTGCACTATACATATATACACGGGGGGGGGGGTTACTGTAATGTAGCTGTAAGGTGGAGCCCCCCCTTATATCCCTGCCCCCCCTCACTATACTGCACTATACATATATACACAGGGGGGGGGGGTACACTGTAATGTAGCTGTAAGGTGGAGCCCCCCCTTATATCCCTGCCCCCCTCACTATACTGCACTATACATATATACACAGGGGGGGGGGGGGTTTCTGTAATGTAGCTGTAAGGTGGAGCCCCCCTTATATCCCTGTGACCCCCCCCTCACTATACTGCACTATACATATATACACAGGGGGGGTGTACTGTAATGTAGCTGTAAGGTGGAGCCCCCCCTTTATATCCCTGCCCCCCCTCACTATACTGCACTATACATTATATACACAGGGGGGGTGTTACTGTAATGTAGCTGTAAGGTGGAGCCCCCCTTATATCCCCCCCCCCCCTCACTATACTGCACTATACATATATACACAGGGGGGGGGGTGTTACTGTAATGTAGCTGTAAGGTGGAGCCCCCCCTTATATCCCTGTGCCCCCCCCCTCACTATACTGCACTATACATATATACACGGGGGGGGGGGGGTGTTACTGTAATGTAGCTGTAAGGTGGAGCCCCCCCTTATATCCCTGCCCCCCCTCACTATACTGCACTATACATATATACACAGGGGGGGGGTTACTGTAATGTAGCTGTAAGGTGGAGCACCCCCTTATATCCCTGCCCCCCCTCACTATACTGCACTATACATATATACACAGGGGGGGGTTACTGTAATGTAGCTGTAAGGTGGAGCCCCCCCTTATATCCCTGCCCCCCCCTCACTATACTGCACTATACATATATACACAGGGGGGGGGGGGGGGGGGTTACTGTAATGTAGCTGTAAGGTGGAGCCCCCCCTTATATCCCTGCCCCCCCCCCTCACTATACTGCACTATACATATATACACAGGGGGGGGGGGTTACTGTAATGTAGCTGTAAGGTGGAGCCCCCCCTTATATCCCTGTGCCCCCCCTCACTATACTGCACTATACATATATACACAGGGGGGGGGGGAGTGTTACTGTAATGTAGCTGTAAGGTGGAGCCCCCCCTTATATCCCTGCCCCCCTCACTATACTGCACTATACATATATACACAGGGGGGGGGGTTACTGTAATGTAGCTGTAAGGTGGAGCCCCCCTTATATCCTGCCCCCCCCTCACTATACTGCACTATACATATATACACAGGGGCGGGGGGGTACTGTAATGTAGCTGTAAGGTGGAGCCCCCCCTTATATCCATGCCCCCCCTCACTATACTGCACTATACATATATACACAGGGGGGGGGGTGTTACTGTAATGTAGCTGTAAGGTGGAGCCCCCCCTTATATCCCTGCCCCCCCTCACTATACTGCACTATACATATATACACAGGGGGGGTGTTACTGTAATGTAGCTGTAAGTGGAGCCCCCCCTTATATCCCTGCCCCCCCTCACTATACTGCACTATACATATATACACAGGGGCGGGGGGTACTGTAATGTAGCTGTAAGGTGGAGCCCCCCCTTATATCCCTGCCCCCATCACTATACTGCACTATACATATATACACAGGGGGGGGGGGGGGTTACTGTAATGTAGCTGTAAGGTGGAGCCCCCCCTTATATCCATGCCCCCCCTCACTATACTGCACTATACATATATACACAGGGGGGGGGGGGTTACTGTAATGTAGCTGTAAGGTGGAGCCCCCCCTTATATCCCTGCCCCCCCCTCACTATTCCTGCACTATACATATATACACAGGGGGGGGGGGTTACTGTAATGTAGCTGTAAGGTGGAGCCCCCCCCTTATATCCCTGCCCCCCCCTCACTATACTGCACTATACATATATACACAGGGGGGGGGGGGGTTTCTGTAATGTAGCTGTAAGGTGGAGCCCCCCTTATATCCCTGTGACCCCCCCCTCACTATACTGCACTATACATATATACACAGGGGGGGTGTACTGTAATGTAGCTGTAAGGTGGAGCCCCCCCTTATATCCCTGCCCCCCCTCACTATACTGCACTATACATATATACACGGGGGGGGGGGGTGTTACTGTAATGTAGCTGTAAGGTGGAGCCCCCCCTTATATCCCTGCCCCCCCTCACTATACTGCACTATACATATATACACAGGGGGGGGGGTGTTACTGTAATGTAGCTGTAAGGTGGAGCCCCCCCTTATATCCCTGCCCCCCCTCACTATACTGCACTATACATATATACACAGGGGGGGTGTTACTGTAATGTAGCTGTAAGGTGGAGCCCCCCCTTATATCCCTGTGCCCCCCTCACTATACTGCACTATACATATATCCTCGGGGGGGGGGGGTGTTACTGTAATGTAGCTGTAAGGTGGAGCCCCCCCCTTATATCCCTGCCCCCCCTCACTATACTGCACTATACATATATACACAGGGGGGGGGGTGTTACTGTAATGTAGCTGTAAGGTGGAGCCCCCCCTTATATCCCTGCCCCCCCCCCTCACTATACTGCACTATACATATATACACAGGGGGGGGGGGTGTTACTGTAATGTACCTGTAAGGTGGAGCCCCCCCTTATATCCCTGTGACCCCCCCTCACTATACTGCACTATACATATATACACAGGGGGGGGGGTACTGTAATGTAGCTGTAAGGTGGAGCCCCCCCTTATATCCCTGTGACCCCCCCTCACTATACTGCACTATACATATATACGCAGGGGGGGGTGTTACTGTAATGTAGCTGTAAGGTGGAGCCCCCCCTTATATCCCTGTGACCCCCCCTCACTATACTGCACTATACATATATACATATATACTCGCTTCCTACCCTGTGATTTGCTCTATTTGTTTTCCTGACTTTGGCTTGTGTCCCTGATCACCTGTTCGTCTCCTGATTTGATCTATATTTTTGTCTTCTGATTTTATAACTCGGGTTTGCCTCATTGACTCTGTTTGTTGCCTTGTGACTTTGTTCTAGTTTCTGCCTCTCCTGGTTTCACCCTAGCTTGCTGACCGCCCACCATTTTGTATATCGTTCTTGTCTCATAATTGTCTCAAGTTTGTCCTGTATTTGTCATGTGTTCCACCGATATGAGCATAGGGAATGACGCCAAGTTGTCCCATGTTCTTCAGGACACATTGAGGCGGGGGACAGCATCAGGGCTGCACTTGTCTCTGCGTCATATAATCCACAAAGCTATTAGGCAAGACACGGAAAAAGTATAACTGGCATTACTACAGGGAGCCAGACATATACATAGTCACAGGGGCCCCTACCAACAGCCATAATGCGGCCTACATACCTGGAGTAGCATCTCCCCACATCTCCTCCTTCACCTCACTCATACACGGGGGATCGCCCCTCATCCTCTCTTCTTCTGCTTCATCCTCCACTTTAATATTAGTCACCTGATCTCCCCCCTGATGGGACATATAGAACAATTCAGTACAATCCAGCAGACAGGAGGGAAAATCTAACACATCAACATAAGAAACCAGCAACATGTATCTATCAGCCTCATCACATCTATGAGTGCAGGAGCAACAACACCGGGGGGGCGCTATAGAGATATAGTGCTATAGCATCAGCCTCATCTACCTGCTGATTGTCTGCTGGACATTTCCCTCTGGACAGTCCTGGAATACAGAGGACGGGGACACCTCTCTGGTGGATTTCTGTCACTGCCTCCATCTGTAGGGAACACACAGGGAGCCAATCCATTATACACTGCTACATGGCATCAGGAGGAGGATGGGAGGGGGAGGGAGGAGGAGGATGATGGGAGGAGGAGGATGGGAGGAGGAGGAGGAGG
>NC_091460.1:3151745-3233275 GCF_027789765.1 Dendropsophus ebraccatus | reverse complement strand
CCATGAAATCCGTCTCTTCTTGTGCTTCCAGTTTAACCTCAACTTTGATATTCGATCAGATCTTCCCTCTAAACAGACAGAAAAAAATAAGAACTCTATGTGAACTTGTCCTTGTCATATTGTGAGGAGCCTTCCGCACCCCCTACCTGATGATTCTCTTACAGTCCTGGAAATAAAGAGGACGGGGCCATCTATCACATTCCTCGCTGATCCTCCATCATGAGCCGCTGCTCCCTGTACAATCCTTGTGTCCTGTACAGGAAGGAAAAGTTTATTTCACACATAACACAATGTAACATCCCTCCTCCTGTAAGCTTACCTTCTGCTGGGGTCACACTGATAGTAACACAATGTAACCCCCCTCCTCCTGTAGGCTTACCTTAATGCTGGGGGGGTCACACTGATGGTAACACAATGTAAACACCCTCCTCCTGTAAGCGTACCTTACTGCTGGGGTCACACCTGATAGTAACACAATGGTAACACCCCTCCTCCGTAAGCTTACCTTACTGCTGGGGGGTCACACACTGATAGTAACACAATGTACATCCCTCCTCCTGTAAGCTTACCTTACTGCTGGGGGGGTCACACTGATAGGAACACAATGTAACATCCCTCCTCCTGTAGCTTACCTTACTGCTGGTGGTCACACTGATAGTAACACAATGTAACATCCCTCCTCCTGTAAGCTTACCTTACTGCTGGGGGGTCACCACACTGATAGTAACACAATGTACATCCTCCTCCTGTAAGCTTACCTTACTGCTGGGGTCACACACTGATAGTAACACAATGTAACATCCCGCCTCCTGTAAGCTACTTACTGCGGGGGGGGGGGGGGGGGGGGGGGGGTCACACACTGATAGTAACACAATGTAACATCCCTCCTCTGTAAGCTTACCTTACTGCTGGGGGTCACACTGATAGTAACACAATGTACATCCCTCCTCCTGTAAGCTTACCTTACTGCTGGGGTCACACACTGATAGTAACACAATGTAACATCCCTCCTCCTGTAAGCTTACCTTACTGCTGGGGGTCACACACTGATAGTAACTACAATGTACATCCCCTCCTCCTGTAAGCTTACCTTACTGCTGGGGGGGGTCACACACTGATAGTAACACAATGTAACACCCCTCCTCCTGTAAGCTTACCTTACGCTGGGGGTCACACTGATAGTAACACAATGTAACATCCCTTCTCCTGTAAGCTTACCTTACTGCTGGGGGGTCACACACTGATAGTAACACAATGTAACACCCCTCCTCCTGTAAGCTTACCTTACTGCTGGGGGGTCACACACTGATAGTAACACAATGTAACACCCCTCCTCCTGTAAGCTTACCTTACTGCTGGGGGTCACACTGATAGTAACACAATGTAACATCCCTCCTCCTGTAAGCTTACCTTACTGCTGGGGGTCACACCTGATAGTAACACAATGTAACATCCCTCCTCCTGTAAGCTTACCTTACTGCTGGGGGTCACACACTGATAGTAACACAATGTAACATCCCTCCTCCTGTAAGCTTACCTTACTGCTGGGGGGGGGGGGGGGGGGGTCACACACTGATAGTAACACAATGTAACATCCCTCCTCCTGTAAGCTACCTTACTGCTGGGGTCACACTGATAGTAACACAATGTAACATCCTCCTCCTGTAAGCTTAACCTTACTGCTGGGGTCACACTGATAGTAACACAATGTAACATCCCTCCTCCTGTAAGCTTACCTTACTGCTGGGGGGTCACACACTGATAGTAATACAATGTAACATCCCTCCTCCTGTAAGCTTACTTACTGCTGGGGGGGGTCACACACTGATAGTAACACAATGTAACACCCCTCCTCCTGTAAGCTTACCTTACTGCTGGGGTCACACTGATAGTAACACAATGTAACATCCCTTCCTCCTGTAAGCTTACCTTACTGCTGGGGGGTCACACACTGATAGTAACACAATGTAACACCCCTCCTCCTGTAAGCTTACCTTACTGTTGGGGGTCACACACTGAGGAGCAGAGATCTCCACACACAACACAACAGCAGTGACTGCCGAACGAGGAGCTACTCTGGATCTGGTAGATTCTGGAGATGTAGGACCTGTGATGATGTCAGAATCATGTGACCATTACATTAGGAGGCGGAGCTCAGCAAGTGCAGGAGAGAAGAGATTGTGGTGAAGGACCTGTGATCATGTGACAGGAGTGGGCTGGGTTTAGCACTGCAACCTCATACTGGGGTGCTCCTAGCAGCACAGAAGTTGCGGTCACTGAGGAGGTATTTGGTGAGGTCCGAGTTTCGGGGTGAATCCTATGATAATATTATAATAAAGTTATTACTAGTGATGAGCGAGTATTAAAATGCGCAGGTGCTTGTACTCAGATGAATATTTCCCGATACTCAAGTGCTCGTTTCAAGTAACGAACCCTTTGAAGTCAATGGGAAACTCAAGCATTTTTGCAGGGGACCCAAGCTCGGCAGAGGGAAGGTTGTGTGAAAACCTGTCTACCTCAGAAATGAGGAAACGGAAATGGACAGGAAACAGCAGGGCAGCAGCATGGATGTCTCTGAGGCTGCCTAATCAGACCATTACGCCAAATTCTGGGGAGCAGCATGGAATGTGTAGAACACCAGGAACCATTAAGACAGAGGTAGCATATGAACCACACAAAATCTCACCTGACCAGCATGGCGGTGATGAGAGTGACCAAGGTAGAAGCAGTAGCAGGTGAGCCTCCCAAAAATTATACCACATACAGAATGGCAGTGATGACAGAGTGACCAAGGTAGAAGCGGTAGCCAGTGAGCCTTCCAAAAATTATGCCAGACACAGCATGGCAGTGATGACAGAGTGACCAAGGTAGAAGTGGTAGTAGGTGAAGCCTCCCAAAAATTATGCCAAGACACAGCATGGCCGAAGAAGACTTTGGCTGTTGGCTGAGAATTGAAGGAGGAGGAGGCGAGAATATACTAAGAATCTTCATGTTGATCTGCTTTCCCTGGGTGGACAGTTGAATTCAGGTGAAATCCAGGCTTTGTTCATTTTTATAACATTAGCCTGTCAGCGCTGTCAGTTGACAGCGGGTGCGCTTATCAGTGATGGTACCAACTGCACTGAAGACCAGCTCTGACAACACGCTAGCAGCAGGGAAGCCCAGCACCTTCAAGGCATAAAGCGCCAGTTCAGGCCACGTATTCAGCTTTGCAACCCAGTAGTTGTATGTAGCATAGTGATCGGGAGGGACGGTGGTATGGTCAGCAAGGTACTCCCTCACCATCTTCCTGAAGGCTTCCCCCCTACTCTGTCTAGACTGGGGATGGTTGACATAGTCTTGCTGGGGTGCCATGAAACTGTCAAAGGCCTTGGAGAGTGTTCCCCTGCCCCTTGACAAGCTGCCTGCTCCACCGCTCCTCTCCCCCGCTCTTTGTCCTACAGAAGTACGTCCTCTGGCGCTAGTGGTGTCAGATGGGAAGTACATTTTCAGCTTCTGCACCAGGGCCTGTTGATACTGATTCACTCTCATACTGCGTTCCTCGGCAGGAATGAGAGTGGGAAAGTTCTGTTTGTACCGAGGGTCCAGGAGGAAGAACACCCAGTAATCGGTGTTGTCAAAAATTCTAACCCGAGGGTCATGGGAAAGACAGCCTAACAAAGTCAGCCATATGCGCCAGGGTCCGAACATGCAAAAACACCCTCTCCTGACTAGCCTCAATTTCCTCCTTCTCCTCCACCAAATCCTCCTCTTCAGGCCATACACGCTCAACAACTAAGGATTGAGCATGGGCACCCTCCTCAGTGGCGGCAGCAGTCTGCTCCTCTTCCGCCTCTTCTTCAATCCTCCCTCATCCTCTACTCCGTGGTGAGAAACTGACGTCAGGGTGGTCTGGCTATCTAGCGGCGGATGTTCTTCACCCGTCTCCTGAGACAAAGGCAAAGTCTCAGACTTCAGGCTGAGCAGGGAGGTTTTTAGCCGACACAGCAGCGGGATGGTGAGGCTGATGGCGGCATCACCGCTGACCATCTGTGTTGACTCCTCAAAGGGCCCCAGTACCTGACAGATAGCAGACATCCACGTCCACTCCACATTGTAGATTTGAGGTAGCTGACCGACCTGACTACCGATTCGCACTGAGGTTGACATCTGGCATTCCACATTGGCTCTGCGTTGCTGGTAAACCCTGGCTACCATCTGGAAGGTGGAATTCCACCTCGTGGGCACGTCGCACAGCAGTCAGTGAGCTGGCAGTTGAAAGCGCCTTTGCACTGCCCTAAGGGTGGCAGCATCCGTGGTTGACGGAAATGCGCACAGATGCAACGCACCTTGGCGAGCAAGTCAGCCAAATTGTGGTAGGTGTTAAGGAACCGCTACACCACTAGGGCCAGGCATGGTACATGTGTGAGGCTGCCGAGTTGCAGAGCTTGCCCCCAGGTTCCGCCCATTGTCACACACAACCATGCCTGGTTTGAGGTTCTGTGCCACGAGCCAAAGATCTGTCTGCGCCGTGATGCCCTGCAACAGCTCTTGGGCCGTGTGCCTTGTCGCCTAAGCTCAGCAATTTCGACACCGCCTGTTGGGGCTTATCCTCCGCAGTGCTGATGCACCTAGCGCTACAAAATAGAGGCGACATGCTTCGTAATAGAGAAGAGGAGGAAGAAGAAGAGGAGGAGGAGAAAGAGGTTTTGGAAGAAAAGGTATACAAATCATGAGAGACCGCCACAGAGGTCCTTTCAATGGTCTGTTGTAGGGACAGTTGAACACTGCGCTTGGACACCTTGCTGGAGGGTGTGAAGCATAGTGGAGAAGGAGCATGAGAAGAAGCAGGGATGTGACTTGCACTCACTGAACAGCCTTGGTTGCACTGAGTGGGGTGTTTAGCACTCATATGCCTGTGCATGCTGGTAGTGGTTAGGCTGGTAGTGGTGGCTCCCCTGCTGATCCTGGCGTGGCACACTACAGTCTGTCGTTCATCAGCACTTTCTTTAAAGACCCTCCAGACTTGGGAACATCTAGCCCTGGCCACAGGAGTTTGACGTGAAACAGTTGCTGATCTACTCGCTCTGCCCTGCCTCTCCCTCTGCCCACCCCTCTTCCTCTTCCAACCGGTCCTGCGGGTGAACTTGCCTCCCCCTCAGAAGCACGGTCTTCACTAGGCTTATCCACCCAGCTCAGGTCAGTCACCTCGTCCTCATCCACCAGCTCTTCCTCCAATTCCTCACTCTCCTCCTTACTTTGAGTTACATCCATGACAACAACCTCACTGTCTGACAACTGGGTCTCATCATCATCATCATCAGACACCTCTTCCAACCCCGCTTGCAAGTCCCCACTCTCATCACCCACCGACTGTCTGAGCTGCATAGTTTGGGCATCAGGGACAGATCGACTGCTCCGGTTGCTCAGACTCAGGGAAGGGTCCAGAAAAACAGTTCCTGGGAGCCTGGTGGTGGTGGATGGAGGGGCCAGGCTGTGGGGAAGGAGGCTGAGCTAATGGAGCAAGGGTTCCACTCCCTTGGGTTAGCGTGGGTGGACTGCGTGAAAGACTGGGTGGTGGATAAGTTACTGGACACATTATCCGCTATCCACGTCATCACCTGTTGACACTGCAGCGGTTTCAATAGTTGTGTACCCTGAGACCCCGTAAGTTGTGAGAAGAAGCTAGGGAGTGGACGTCTGCGGTGTGCCACTGCCCCCTCCTCAACGGGTGCTGCTGTGTCACCCTGCCCTGAATCACGGCCTCTGCCCACTGCATCGCTTGGAATCCCATGTCCTCGTCCTCAACCCTTACCCCTGGGGTTCACCATTTTATGGACACTGCACAGTCAAGACTGAGATAGTTGCACTACAGATCACAGCAAGCCAAGAAAATATATTACTCAGACTACTTTTTGAATTAGTCGTATAGAGTCTGTGTGTAAGTGCTGCTATATAGTGTATGCCACCCCTTACACAGGACAATGAGCAGTGAGGTTGAATACGGCTGCACTAAGAAATAAAGCAACCCTGCTGACTGGCTGCAGATGAGAAAAGATACTGGTCACACTAGTTTTTGGAGGCAGTCGTATAGAGTCTGTATGTAAGTGGTGGTATATGGTGTATGCCACCTGTTACACAGGACAATGAGCAGTGAGGTTCTATGCAGCTGTACTACAAATCACAGCAATACAATGTACAACAGCAGCAGCACCAGCCACAAAAATTATAATAGTACTAAGGACTTCTTAGGGGTCTGTATGCAACACCTAATGTCCCCTTTCTGCCAGCAGCCGATCACCACAGTGTGCTACTGAAATCCTGGTAGCTGTACTGCCTGTCCCAGCCAGCAGTCTGTAGTAATAAAATATATATATATATATATATATATATATATATATATTTTAAGCCCTTACAAGGGCTGTTGGGTTCTTTCTATAGTATCCCTGCCTACTGGAACGCTATTTCCCTCCCTGACAGACAGCAGCTCCCTCCCTAACTGCTTCCAGCCTGAGTCTGACGCGAGCATCGCGGGACCTGATTCTTATATGCCCGGGTCATCTGATCTGGTTAACCAATCACTGCCAATTCACATGTATGGGTTCCACGTGATGCTACAAGCTCCCAAAGCCTCTCCTGCATGATGATTGGCTGACAAAAAGCCGCCAAACATGCAGGAAGAGGAAGATGCCATTTTCTCGAGTATCGCGAGATGCTTGTCCGAGTAACGAGTACCCTAATTAGAATGTAATCAGTGTAATTTAAAATGCTGTAAAACACATCTGTGAAAAAAACGGACACGGATGCAAAACGGATGATAAACGGACTGTTTTGCACGGATCACGGAGGTAGCTACCGGACCACAATTACAAACCGGGAAAATCCCTGAACATGTGAATGCAGCCTTAGTTGAAAAAAGACAATATCTTGTAAGCACATGAAAAAGACTCACAATAAGCTAAAATCACTAATAATGTTCCATAACCTCAGGGCACTAGTATAGGTATAACACAGGCAACCTCACTCACCTCCCTAATTTATAAAAGACAGCAGTATCATCATCATACAAGTTTATTTATTCTACTGGGACTCAGTGATCATTGCACCAGCACCTACACACAAGCCATACCGTCCTTGGGTCATCTCCCCTTTCTGTGGGTGATGGTACCGACAGTCCGGGTGGGTCATAACTGCACTCCGGACCACCGTGATAAGAGCCCAAGGGACCCATCACAACCTGACAGGTCACCGACCATTGGGGAAGGGTATAGCCAGCCACACACAACAAGCAGGTGTGCCCCCATACCCGTGTGCTGAGTCAGCACTGGTGTCACAACAACCTCATAACCGGCTGAGCTATACTCCACCGACCATCCATCATAGAAGTGGCGTCACCCGGAACAACTCAATAAGTGCCCCACAATATCACTTATCGCAAATCATATTGCATATCACATCACATATCGCAAATCACATATCGCATATTACTGCTGTGTGGAATGAGTGAGGGATACACAGCCCGATACATTCCATCCTAGAGAGGACTTCCTCAAGGTTCAGACAGCCAGAGGAGACAGGAGAGGGGAGTGTGTCCGGACGGGTGAGAGGAGAGGGGAGCACAGCTGGAGGGGTGAGAGGAGGGGGGAGCACAGCCGGAGGGGTGAGAGGAGAGGGGAGCATAGCCGGAGGGGTCACAGGGGAGGGGAGCATAGCCGGAGGGGTCACAGGGGAGGGGAGCACAGCCAGAGGGGTGACAGGGGAGGGGAGCACAGCCGGAGGGGTCACAGGGGAGGGGAGCACAGCCGGAGGGGTCACAGGGGAGGGGAGCACAGCCGGAGGGGTGAGAGGGGAGGGGAGCATAGCCGGAGGGGTGACAGGGGAGGGGAGCACAGCCAGAGGGGTGAGAGGAGGGGGGAGCACAGCTGGAGGGGAGACAGGAGAGGAGCGCACAGCCGGAGGGGTGACAGGAGAGGGGAGCACAACTGGAGGGGTGACAGGAGAGGAGCGCACAGCTGGAGGGGTGACAGGAGAGGGGAGCACAACTGGAGGGGTGACAGGAGAGGGGAGCACAACTGGAGGGGTGACAGGAGAGGGGAGCATAACCGGAGGGGTGACAGTAGAGGGGAGCACAACTGGAGGGGTGACAGGAGAGGGGAGCATAGCCAGAGGGGTGACAGGAGAGGGGAGCATAGCTGGAGGGGTGACAGGAGAGGGGAGCACAGCCGGAGGGGTGAGCACAGCTGGAGGGGTGAGAGGAGGGGTGAGCACAGCTGGAGGGGTGACAGGAGAGGGGAGTGCGGCCGGAGGGGTGAGAGTAGAGGGGGGCACAGATGGAGGGTGAGGAGAGGGGGGCACAGCCGGAGGGGTCACAGTGGAGCACAGCCGGAGGGGTGAAAGGAGGGGGGAGAACAGCTGGAGGGGTCACAGGGGAGGGGAGCACAGCCAGAGGGGTGAGAGGAGGGGGGGAGCACAGCTGGAGGGGTGACAGGAGAGGGGAGCACAGCTGGAGGGGAGACAGGAGAGGAGAGCACAACTGGAGGGGAGACAGGAGAGGGGAGTGCGGCCGGAGGGGTGAGCACAGCTGGAGGGGGTGACAGGAGAGGAGCATAGCCGGAGAGGTGACAGGGGAGCACAGCTGGAGGGGTGACAGGAGAGGGGAGCACAGCAGGGGGGGGGGGGTGACAGGAGAGGGGGCCACAGCTGGAAGGGTGACAGGAGAGGGGGCCACAGCTGGAAGGGTGACAGGAGAGGGGGCCACAGCTGGAAGGGTGACAGGAGAGGGGAGTGCGGCCAGAGGGGTGAGAGGAGAGGGGAGTGCGGCCAGAGGGGTGAGAGGAGAGGGGAGCACAGCCGGAGGGGTGAGAGGAGAGGGGGGCACAGATTGAGGGGTGACAGGAGAGGGGAGCACAGCTGGAGGGGGTGAGAGGAGAGGGGGGCACAGATGATGGAGGGGTGACAGGAGAGGGGAAACAGCCGAAGGGGTCACAGGGGAGCACAGCTGGAGGGGTGAGAGGGGGGAGACGGAGACGGCTGATGATTCGGGCCTCTGTCCTCTGTACATGCCTTCCATCTATTCCCCCCCCCCCCCCCCCCCCGGCTTATGGAGCCAACGCGCTTCTGCCGGGGAGGGGAAGCCTAACTATCCTCTGCCTCCTCTCAATCCACTAACAGGACGGTGGTCTCAGGGTGGCCCGCCATCAGATTACATATCACAGTAACCCCACCCAGTTATGTGTAGGCCAAAAGGAAAGGTGGGATGGCCAAGGTAAAGCCTGCATGCCATGAAGAAGCCGCGGGAGACAAGAACGGCCATGTAAGAACGTCTGCGGCCGGTTATTTGTTCCAAAGGGACAAAGCCAGGAATGAAAGTAACAGAAGAAAAGCCTTTAATTCATGATTTTAATATTTATTACACACACTGTACAAGGAAGCAAAACACATCAGAGCATTCACCTCCATCACCTGTATATACGGGACCAGTAAGAATCAGATTATATCTCCACAATGAAGTAACAAACCCGTATACGGAGTCCTCACTTCTCCACTCGGCCCTTATGGACACAGGGTGGAGGAGACTATGAATACAGGAAGGAACATGGGGACACTTCGGCATCACTGCCTCTTCTCCTCCTCCTCAGTAACCCCCCATTGATCCCAGTCACATTTGGCCTCTGTTCCATATAGAATTGGTGTTCAGGAGATGCAGGATGGTTCCGGACAAGAACACATTGTTTACTTACAAAATACTTTCACAACTGGATCATCAAAGTGTTTTTTTTCTTGTGTGAGTTCTCTGGTGATACCTTAGGCTACCTTTAGCTGTAAAACATTTTCCACATTCTTAGCACGAATATGACTTCTCTCCTGTGTGAGTTCTCTCGTGTACAAGAAGTTCTGGTCTATTGGTAAAACATTTCTCACATTCTGGACAGGAATACGGCTTTTCTCCTGTGTGGCTTCTCGAATGTATCACAAGATATACTTTATTTGCGAAACATTTCCCACATTCTGAACAGGAATACGGCTTCTCTCCTGTGTGACTTCGCTGATGTCTAGCAAGCCTTGATTTACTCGAGAAACATTTCCCACATTCAGAACAGGGATACGGCTTCTCTCCTGTGTGACTTCTCTCATGTATAACAAGATATGATTTAGTTGTGAAACATTTCCCACATTCTTTACATGAAAACGGCCTCTCTCCTGTGTGTCTTCTCTCATGTTTAACAAGATTTGCTTTATGGCAAAAAGATTTTCCACACTCTGAACATGAATACGGCGTCTCTCCCGTGTGACTTTTCTCATGTTTTACAAGATTTGATTTATAGGAGAAACTTTGCCCACATTCTGAACATGAAAATGGCTTCTCAGCTGTGTGAATTCTCTCATGTATAAAAAGATGTAATTTACTTGAGAAACATCTCCCACATTCTAAACACGAATACGGCTCCTCTCCGGTGTGACTTCTGTCTGTGAAAAGATTTAAGGGTTTTATAATCTCTTTTCCACATTTATCATATTGACCCCCCCCCCTTCTTACCTGAGGTAACAGCCTGTGACTGCCCAGACGGCTCCTTGTATGATGGATCTGTAGGGTGGGCTCCAGGGTGTATATGTGGAAGGCTTTCTTCTGAGGAGGGCTGCACGATGGCGTCACCTTCCCCTGTATAACATGGCGATAACTTGACGTTTCTCTCAGAGTTCTGGCTGGGATTTTCTGTATGAAACAAAAACGGATTTCGTTATTTTCTTTCGGAAATTTGTAACACATCTCTATGGCTGAAAAACGTGGAGCAGTCAGGAAGACAACACCTCCGTGCGCTGGACTTCACTAGTGTCCATTAAAGAAGAAGGTTATGGGATGTCTCCTATTCACTATATTGTAGGATCAGGGAGAACCCTTAGGGTCCTATTACACGGAGCAATTTTTTAACAACTAACGATAAACCATCGAAAACTAGATGGTTTATCGTTAAAGGACAACTCCGGCCAAAAGTATTTTTTAATATATTACTTATAGAAAGTTAGACAAATTCCTAATGTACATTAATTATGGGAAATGCACATATAGGGCTAATTCCCTTAATTTAGTAGATCATGGAGACTTCAAAGACTCTCAGAAACTGTGACGTCACGAATCAGGTGTTATTCCTATAGAGTGTCCAGCAGGGGGCTGACTTTAATTTATAGTGCACCCCCTGCTGGACACTCCATTGGAATTACAATGGATGTGTATGTAAATGTGATATACACTGTTTTTGATAGAATACATTTATGGAATACTTTGGGGAGCAAGTGTCCTTGCTCCCCAAAGTATTCCATAAATGTATGCAATCAGTACATTCATAGTATGAGCAGATGATGGGGGAGTAGTACCTGTGCTATCCCCATTACATCTCTGCCGCCGCTGCACAGTGCATGCCGGCCGGGGACACCTGGAAACGATTATTGTTTAAATTCAAACGATATAACGATTTTTTGCACGATAATCGTCCCGTGTAATAGGGCCTTTAGGAAAACCTTAAGGAAACAAGATTTCCCAAGAGAGATTCGATAGACTGTAATGAAGCCCATCTACTGCAATGGCTGCCGAGGCGGAGGGTGACGTCTCCTGCCATACAGACTAAATAATCACACCCTACATTGTGTGTAATCTAGTCATGTTAGAGCGCTGCTAAACCCATCGCTTTTAGGCAACATCTTCTCTAAGAGCCGATTACATGGGACGATTATTGTACGAAAAATCGTTTATACTGTTAAAATTTAAACGACAATCTGCGTGTATGCGGCAATGACTGAAAAATTATTCACGTCGCTGATGGCATCTTTCAAAACTGACCATAAAATTATCGTTAATCGTTGGTTAATTGAATAATTTGCTAATTCTTCACATGGTTCATTCTTTGGCTGGGATCAGAGTAAAGACCGTAGTAACGACCATAGCGTTCTGTGCGTTATGATGAACGGTTCCAGGTCATTCCCAACTACAGAGCCAGACCCCGATTTACTGAGATTATCCGGATGTTATATCCCCTGCACATCGTAACACTGCAATAGTAACACAACTGCACTATACATATATCCTCGGGGGGGGGGGTGTTACTGTAATGTAGCTGTAAGGTGGAGCCCCCCCCTTATATCCCTGCCCCCCTCACTATACTGCACTATACATATATACACATGGGGGGGGGGGTTACTGTAATGTAGCTGTAAGGTGGAGCCCCCCATTATATCCCTGTACCCCCCTCACTATACTGCACTATACATATATACACAGGGGAGGGGGGTTACTGTAATGTAGCTGTAAGGTGGAGCCCCCCCTTATATCCCTGTGCCCCCCCCCTCACTATACTGCACTATACATATATACACGGGAGGGGGGGGTGTTACTGTAATGTAGCTGTAAGGTGGAGCCCCCCCTTATATCCCTGCCCCCCCCTCACTATACTGCACTATACATATATACACAGGGGGGGGGGGTGTTACTGTAATGTAGCTGTAAGGTGGAGCCCCCCCCTTATATCCCTGCCCCCCCCCTCACTATACATATATACACAGGGGGGGGGGGGTACTGTAATGTAGCTGTAAGGTGGAGCCCCCCCTTATATCCCTGCCCCCCCCTCACTATACTGCACTATACATATATACACAGGGGGGGGGGTGTTACTGTAATGTAGCTGTAAGGTGGAGCCCCCCCTTATATCCCTGCCCCCCCTCACTATACTGCACTATACATATATACACAGGGGGGGTGTTACTGTAATGTAGCTGTAAGGTGGAGCCCCCCCTTATATCCCCCCCCCCCCTCACTATACTGCACTATACATATATACACAGGGGGGGGGGGGGTGTTACTGTAATGTAGCTGTAAGGTGGAGCCCCCCCTTATATCCCTGCCCCCCCCCTCACTATACTGCACTATACATATATACACAGGGGGGGGGGGTGTTACTGTAATGTAGCTGTAAGGTGGAGCCCCCCCTTATATCCCGGTGCCCCCCTCCCCTCACTATACATATATACACGGGGGGGGGGGGTGTTACTGTAATGTAGCTGTAAGGTGGAGCCCCCCCTTATATCCCTGCCCCCCCCTCACTATACTGCACTATACATATATACACAGGGGGGGGGGGGGTACTGTAATGTAGCTGTAAGGTGGAGCCCCCCCTTATATCCCTGCCCCCCCCCCCTCACTATACTGCACTATACATATATACACAGGGGGGGGGGGGGTTACTGTAATGTAGCTGTAAGGTGGAGCCCCCCCTTATATCCCCTGCCCCCCCTCACTATACTGCACTATACATATATACACAGGGGGGGGGGGGTGTTACTGTAATGTAGCTGTAAGGTGGAGCCCCCCCTTATATCCCTGCCCCCCCCCTCACTATACTGCACTATACATATATACACAGGGGGGGGGGGGTTACTGTAATGTAGCTGTAAGGTGGAGCCCCCCTTATATCCCTGTGCCCCCCCTCACTATACTGCACTATACATATATACACAGGGGGGGGGGGGGGGGAGTGTTACTGTAATGTAGCTGTAAGGTGGAGCCCCCCCTTATATCCCTGCCCCCCCTCACTATACTGCACTATACATATATACACAGGGGGGGGGGTTACTGTAATGTAGCTGTAAGGTGGAGCCCCCCCTTATATCCCTGCCCCCCCTCACTATACTGCACTATACATATATACACGGGGGGGGGGTTACTGTAATGTAGCTGTAAGGTGGAGCCCCCCCCTTATATCCCTGCCCCCCCCTCACTATACTGCACTATACATATATACACAGGGGGGGGGGTACACTGTAATGTAGCTGTAAGGTGGAGCCCCCCCTTATATCCCTGCCCCCCCTCACTATACTGCACTATACATATATACACAGGGGGGGGGGGGTTTCTGTAATGTAGCTGTAAGGTGGAGCCCCCCTTATATCCCTGTGACCCCCCCTCACTATACTGCACTATACATATATACACAGGGGGGGGTTACTGTAATGTAGCTGTAAGGTGGAGCCCCCCTTATATCCCTGCCCCCCCTCACTATACTGCACTATACATATATACACAGGGGGGGTGTTACTGTAATGTAGCTGTAAGGTGGAGCCCCCCCTTATATCCCCCCCCCCCTCACTATACTGCACTATACATATATACACAGGGGGGGGGGTGTTACTGTAATGTAGCTGTAAGGTGGAGCCCCCCCTTATATCCCTGTGCCCCCCCCCCTCACTATACTGCACTATACATATATACACGGGGGGGGGGGGGGGGGTGTTACTGTAATGTAGCTGTAAGGTGGAGCCCCCCCTTATATCCCTGCCCCCCCTCACTATACTGCACTATACATATATACACAGGGGGGGGGTTACTGTAATGTAGCTGTAAGGTGGAGCACCCCCTTATATCCCTGCCCCCCCTCACTATACTGCACTATACATATATACACAGGGGGGGGGTTACTGTAATGTAGCTGTAAGGTGGAGCCCCCCCTTATATCCCTGCCCCCCCCTCACTATACTGCACTATACATATATACACAGGGGGGGGGGGGGTTACTGTAATGTAGCTGTAAGGTGGAGCCCCCCCTTATATCCCTGCCCCCCCCCCTCACTATACTGCACTATACATATATACACAGGGGGGGGGGGTTACTGTAATGTAGCTGTAAGGTGGAGCCCCCCCTTATATCCCTGTGCCCCCCCCTCACTATACTGCACTATACATATATACACAGGGGGGGGGGGGGGTTCTGTAATGTAGCTGTAAGGTGGAGCCCCCCTTATATCCCTGTGACCCCCCCCTCACTATACTGCACTATACATATATACACAGGGGGGGTGTACTGTAATGTAGCTGTAAGGTGGAGCCCCCCCTTATATCCCTGCCCCCCCCTCACTATACTGCACTATACATATATACACGGGGGGGGGGGGGTGTTTACTGTAATGTAGCTGTAAGGTGGAGCCCCCCCTTATATCCCTGCCCCCCCTCACTATACTGCACTATACATATATACACAGGGGGGGGGGGGTTACTGTAATGTAGCTGTAAGGTGGAGCCCCCCCTTATATCCCTGCCCCCCCTCACTATACTGCACTATACATATATACACAGGGGGGGTGTTACTGTAATGTAGCTGTAAGGTGGAGCCCCCCCTTATATCCCTGCCCCCCCTCACTATACTGCACTATACATATATACACAGGGGGGGTGTTACTGTAATGTAGCTGTAAGGTGGAGCCCCCCCTTATATCCCTGCCCCCCCTCACTATACTGCACTATACATATATACACAGGGGGGGGGTGTTACTGTAATGTAGCTGTAAGGTGGAGCCCCCCCTTATATCCCTGCCCCCCCCCTCACTATACTGCACTATACATATATACACAGGGGGGGGGGGGGTGTTACTGTAATGTACCTGTAAGGTGGAGCCCCCCTTATATCCCTGTGACCCCCCCTCACTATACTGCACTATACATATATACACAGGGGGGGGGGGGGGTACTGTAATGTAGCTGTAAGGTGGAGCCCCCCCTTATATCCCTGTGACCCCCCCTCACTATACTGCACTATACATATATACGCAGGGGGGGGTGTTACTGTAATGTAGCTGTAAGGTGGAGCCCCCCCTTATATCCCTGTGACCCCCCCTCACTATACTGCACTATACATATATACATATATACTCGCTTCCTACCCTGTGATTTGCTCTATTTGTTTTCCTGACTTGGGCTTGTGTCCCTGATCACCTGTTTGTCTCCTGATTTGATCTATATTTTTGTCTTCTGATTTTATAACTCGGGTTTGCCTCATTGACTCTGTTTGTTGCCTTGTGACTTTGTTCTAGTTTCTGCCTCTCCTGGTTTCACCCTAGCTTGCTGACCGCCCACCATTTTGTATATCGTTCTTGTCTCATAATTGTCTCAAGTTTGTCCTGTATTTGTCATGTGTTCCACCGATATGAGCATAGGGAATGACGCCAAGTTGTCCCATGTTCTTCAGGACACATTGAGGCGGGGGACAGCATCAGGGCTGCACTTGTCTCTGCGTCATATAATCCACAAAGCTATTAGGCAAGACACGGAAAAAGTATAACTGGCATTACTACAGGGAGCCAGACATATACATAGTCACAGGGGCCCCTACCAACAGCCATAATGCGGCCTACATACCTGGAGTAGCATCTCCCCACATCTCCTCCTTCACCTCACTCATACACGGGGGATCGCCCCTCATCCTCTCTTCTTCTGCTTCATCCTCCACTTTAATATTAGTCACCTGATCTCCCCCCTGATGGGACATATAGAACAATTCAGTACAATCCAGCAGACAGGAGGGAAAATCTAACACATCAACATAAGAAACCAGCAACATGTATCTATCAGCCTCATCACATCTATGATTGCAGGAGCAACAACCACCGGGGGGCGCTATAGAGATATAGTGCTATAGCATCAGCCTCATCTACCTGCTGATTGTCTGCTGGGACATTTCCCTCTGGACAGTCCTGGGAATACAGAGGACGGGGACACCTCTCTGGTGGATTTCTGTCACTGCCTCCATCTGTAGGGAACACACAGGGAGCCAATCCATTATACACTGCTACATGGCATCAGGAGGAGGATGGGAGGGGGAGGGAGGAGGAGGAGGATGGGAGGAGGAGGAGGATGGGAGGAGGAGGAGGAGGATGGGAGGAGGAGGAGGAGCAAGAGCAGAGGAGGAGGAGGAGGACGTAGGGCCCCTCCCCCCTGCTCTCTAGCATCAGGAAGGTCTCCTCTTACCTTGTGCTGTGAGGCCGGGCGGCTGATCCTCCATCATGAGCGGCTGCTCCCCCCGGTACAGATCCTTGTGTCCTTCTACATACTCCCACTCCTCCATGGAGAAATAGACGGCCACATCCTGACACCTTATAGGAACCTGACACACACAATGATCACACAGTCATCCCCCCCAGCCTGCTGCCTCCTGGATTACTCTATCATCTCCCAGCATTCCCCAGTGTCACCTCTCCAGTCAGCAGCTCAGTCATCCTGTGGGTGAGTTCTAGGATCTTCTGCTCATGTATCAGTGATGGAGGCTCCGTGATGGGGCCCCGGGCCCTGCTCCGCCCTCCTGACTCCTGGGGGAAGGCCACACCCTCCCCCCATGTCTTCTTCACTATGGTGTAATCCTGGGGATGGAGAGAGACAATGAGGGGACTGAGCCCAGTATTCCTGCCTCCTCCTCACTACAAAGAGGAGATTGTCCCCCTGTATAGAGCTCTAGTGAGGAGGAGGAGGAGGAGACACATCTGGACTACTGGGGTCAGTGCTGGAGACCACCGCACCTACAGAGAGGAGACCAGATCCAGAACATAGAGCGGGGGAGGGAGGGAGGGGCCAAAGAGCCCAGACAACAATGGTGGAAATCTAGAGAAGTTACCTCTCCGGTCAGCAGGCGGATGATCTCCAAGGTGACGTGTAATATTCTCTTACTGATCTCATTCCTGTCCTTCTCCATCCTTGGGGGCGTCATTCAGGAGAAGGAGCGTCTGGAGGAGAAGAGGAGACAACTGGAGCACAAGGAGGGTCTTGTCCTGCCGGGGCCCCAAACCATACAGGGGCCACAGCATATGTAACATCCCTCCTCCTATAAGATTACCTTACTGCTGGGGTCACACACTGATAGTAACACAATGTAACATCCCTCCTCCTGTAAGCTTACCTTACTGCTGGGGGGTCACACACTGATAGTAACACAATGTAACACCCCTCCTCCTGTAAGCTTACCTTACTGCTGGGGGGTCACACACTGATAGTAACACAATGTAACATCCCTCCTCCTGTAAGCTTACCTTACTGCTGGGGTCACACACTGATAGTAACACAATGTAACACCCCTCCTCCTGTAAGCTTACCTTACTGCTGGGGGGGTCACACTGATAGTAACACAATGTAACATCCCTCCTCCTGTAAGCTTACCTTACTGCTGGGGGGTCACACTGATAGTAACACAATGTAACACCCCTCCTCCTGTAAGCTTACCTTACTGCTGGGGTCACACACTGATAGTAACACAATGTAACACCCCTCCTCCTGTAAGCTTACCTTACTGCTGGGGGGGTCACACTGATAGTAACACAATGTAACATCCCTCCTCCTGTAAGCTTACCTTACTGCTGGGGTCACACTGATAGTAACACAATGTAACATCCCTCCTCCTGTAAGCTTACCTTACTGCTGGGGGGTCACACTGATAGTAACACAATGTAACACCCCTCCTCCTGTAAGCTTACGTTACTGCTGGGGGGTCACACACTGATAGTAACACAATGTAACACCCCTCCTCCTGTAAGCTTACCTTACTGCTGGGGTCACACACTGATAGTAACACAATGTAACACCCCTTCTCCTGTAAGCTTACCTTACTGCTGGGGTCACACTGATAGTAACACAATGTAACATCCCTCCTCCTGTAAGCTTACCTTACTGCTGGGGGGTCACACACTGATAGTAACACAATGTAACATCCCTCCTCCTGTAAGCTTACCTTACTGCTGGGGTCACACACTGATAGTAACACAATGTAACATCCCTCCTCCTGTAAGCTTACCTTACTGCTGGGGTCACACTGATAGTAACACAATGTAACATCCCTCCTCCTGTAAGCTTACCTTACTGCTGGGGTCACACTGATAGTAACACAATGTAACATCCCTCCTCCTGTAAGCTTACCTTACTGCTGGGGTCACACACTGATAGTAACACAATGTAACATCCCTCCTCCTGTAAGCTTACCTTACTGCTGAGGTCACACTGATAGTAACACAATGTAACACCCCTCCTCCTGTAAGCTTACCTTACTGCTGGGGTCACACTGATAGTAACACAATGTAACACCCCTCCTCCTGTAAGCTTATCTTACTGCTGGGGGGTCACACACTGATAGTAACACAATGTAACACCCCTCCTCCTGTAAGCTTACCTTACTGCTGGGGTCACACACTGAGGAGCAGAGATCTCCACACACAACACAACAGCAGTGACTGCCCGACCAGGAGCTGCTCTGTATCTGGTAGGGTAGATGCTAGAGTGTATCCTCTCCTTTGAGGTGTGATGTCACCAGGAGGGGCGGGGCCTCGACCGGAAGTAGGAAGTAGTGAGCTGCTGCACCATTCACTGTGCAGAAACAGAGGGAAGGAAGCTGCAATATCCACAGTAACATGGAGGGGTATACAGGGGGAGAGGACTGGTGTGTGGTGTCTGTATACAGGGGGAGAGGACTGGTGTGTGTAGTCTGTATACAGGGGGAGAGGACTGGTGTGTGATGTCTGTATACAGGGGGAGAGGACTGGTGTGTGATGTCTGTATACAGGGGGAGAGGACTGGTGTGTGGGGTCTGTATACAGGGGGAGAGGACTGGTGTGTGTGGGGGGGGCTGTATACAGGGGGAGAAGACTGGTGTGTGGGGTCTGTATACAGGGGAGAGGACTGGTGTGTGGGGTCTGGTATACAGGGGAGAGGACTGGTGTGTGGGGTCTGTATACAGGGGGAGAGGACTGGTGTGTGGGGTCTGTATACAGGGGAGAGGACTGGTGTGTGGGGTCTGTATACAGGGGGAGAGGACTGGTGTGTGGGGTCTGTATACAGGGGGAGAGGACTGGTGTGTGGGGTCTGTATACAGGGGGAGAGGACTGGTGTGTGGGGTCTGTATACAGGGGGAGAGGACTGGTGTGTGGGGTCTGTATACATGGGAGAGGACTGGTGTGTGGGGTCTGTATACAGGGGGAGAGGACTGGTGTGTGTGGGGGGGGGGGGTGTATACAGGGGGAGAGGACTGGTGTGTGTGTGGTCTGTATACAGGGGGAGAGGACTGGTGTGTGGGGTCTGTATACAGGGGAGAGGACTGGTGTGTGGGGTCTGTATACAGGGGGAGAGGACTGGTGTGTAGTCTGTATACAGGGGGAGAGGACTGGTGTGTGTGGGGTCTGTATACAGGGGGAGAGGACTGGTGTGTGTAGTCTGTATACAGGGGAGAGGACTGGTGTGTGTGGGGTCTGTATACAGGGGGAGAGGACTGGTGTGTGGGGTCTGTATACAGGGGGAGAGGACTGGTGTGTGGGGTCTGTATACAGGGGGGAGAGGACTGGTGTGTGGGGTTTGTATACAGGGGGAGAGGACTGGTGTGTGGGGTCTGTATACAGGGGGGAGAGGACGGGTGTGTGTGGAGTCTGTATACAGGGGAGAGGACTGGTGTGTGTGGAGTCTGTATACAGGGAGAGGACTGGTGTGTGTGGGGTCTGTATACAGGGGGAAAGGACTGGTGTGTGGGGTCTGTATACAGGGGAGAGGACTGGTGTGTGTGGAGTCTGTATACAGGGGGAGAGGACTGGTGTGTGGGGTCTGTATACAGGGGGAGAGGACTGGTGTGTGGGGTCTGTATACAGGGGAGAAGACTGGTGTGTGGGGGATCTATATACAGGGGGAGAGGACTGGTGTGTGGGTCTGTATACAGGGGAGAGGACTGGTACATGGGGTCTGTATACAGGGGGAGAGGACTGGTGTGTGGGGTCTGTATACAGGGGGAGAGGACAGGTGTGTGGGGTCTATATACAGTGGGAGAGGACTGGTGTGTGGGGTCTGTATATAGGGGAGAGTACAGGCGTGTGTGTGGGGTCTGTATACAGGGGGAGAGGACTTGTGTGTGGGGGGGTCTGTATACAGGGGGAGAGGACTGGTGTGGGGGGGGGGTCTGTATACAGGGGGAGAGGACTGGTATGTGGGGTTTGTATACAGGGGAGAGGACTGGTATGTGGGGTCTGTATACAGGGGGAGAGAACCCCTGTACACAGACACCCCACACTGGTCCCCTCTCCCACTGTATACAGACCCCACACACTAGTCCTCTCCCCCTGTATACAGACCCCCACACACACACACCAGTCCTCTCCCCTGTATACAGACTCACACCAGTCCTCTCCCCCGTATACAGACCCCCCCACACACACACCAGTCCTCTTTCCTGTATACAGACCCCACACACACCAGTCCTCTCCCCTGTATACAGACCCCACACACACCAGTCCTCTCCCCCTGTATACAGACCCCACACACCAGTCCTCTCCCCTGTATACAGACCCCCCCCACACAGTCCTCTCACCCTGTATTCACCCCCCCCCCACACCAGTCCTCTCCCCTGTATACAGACCCCCCCACACCAGTCCTCTCCCCTGTATACAGACCCCACACACACCAGTCCTCTCCCCTGTATAAAGACCCCACACACACCAGTCCTCTCCCCCTCTATACAGACCCCCCACACACACCAGTCCTCTCCCCCTGTATACAGACCCCACACACCAGTCCTCTCCCCTGTATACAGACCACACACACCAGTCCTCTCCCCCTGTATACAGACCCTACACACCAGTCCTCTCCCTGTATACAGACCCCACACACCAGTCCTTTCCCCCTGTATACAGACCCCACACACACCAGTCCTCTCCCCTGTATACAGACCCCACACACACCAGTCCTCTCCCTGTATACAGACCCCACACACACCAGTCCTCTCCCCTTGTATACAGACCCCACACACCAGTCCTCTCCCCCTGTATACAGACTACACACACCAGTCCTCTCCCCTGTATACAAACCCCACACACCAGTCCTCTCCCCTGTATACAGACCCCACACACCAGTCCTCTCCCCCTGTATACAGACCTCACACACCAGTCCTCTCCCCTGTATACAGACCCCACACACCAGTCCTCTCCCCCTGTATACAGACCCCCACACACCAGTCCTCTCCCCCTGTATACAGACCACACACACCAGTCCTCTCCCCTGTATACAGACCCCACACACCAGTCCCTCACCCCTGTATACAGACCACACATCAGTCCTCTCCTCCTGTATACAGACCCCCCACCACCAGTCCTTTCCCCTGTATATAGGCCCCCCCACCACCAGTCCTCTCCCCCTGTATACAGACCCCACACACCAGTCCTCTCCCCCTGTATACAGACCCCACACACCAGTCCTCTCCCCTGTATACAGACCCCACACACCAGTCCTCTCCCCTGTATACAGACCCCACACACCAGTCCTCTCCCCCTGTATACAGACCCCCACACACCAGTCCTCTCCCCCTGTATACAGACTACACACACCAGTCCTCTCCCCTGTATACAGACCACACACCAGTCCTCTCCTCCTGTATACAGACCCCCCACCACCAGTCCTTTCCCCTGTATATAGACCCCCCACCACCAGTCCTCTCCCCCTGTATACAGACCCCACACACCAGTCCTCTCCCCCTGTATACAGACCCCACACACCAGTCCTCTCCCCTGTATACAGACCCCACACACCAGTCCTCTCCCCTGTATACAGACCCCACACACCAGTCCTCTCCCCTGTATACAGACCCCACACACCAGTCCTCTCCCCCTGTATACAGACCCCACACACCAGTCCTCTCCCCCTGTATACAGACCCCCACACACCAGTCCTCTCCCCCTGTATACAGACCCCCACACACCAGTCCTCTCCCCCTGTATACAGACTACACACACCAGTCCTCTCCCCTGTATACAGACCCCCCACCACCAGTCCTCTCCCCTGTATACAGACCCCACACACCAGTCCTCTCCCCCTGTATACAGACTACACACACCAGTCCTCTCCCCTGTATACAAACCCCACACACCAGTCCTCTCCCCTGTATACAGACCCCCACACACCAGTCCTCTCCCCCTGTATACAGACCTCACACACCAGTCCTCTCCCCTGTATACAGACCCCACACACCAGTCCTCTCCCCCTGTATACAGACCCCCACACACCAGTCCTCTCCCCCTGTATACAGACCACACACACCAGTCCTCTCCCCTGTATACAGACCCCACACACCAGTCCTCACCCCTGTATACAGACCACACATCAGTCCTCTCCTCCTGTATACAGACCCCCCACCACCAGTCCTTTCCCCTGTATATAGACCCCCCACCACCAGTCCTCTCCCCCTGTATACAGACCCCACACACCAGTCCTCTCCCCCTGTATACAGACCCCACACACCAGTCCTCTCCCCTGTATACAGACCCCACACACCAGTCCTCTCCCCTGTATACAGACCCCACACACCAGTCCTCTCCCCCTGTATACAGACCCCCACACACCAGTCCTCTCCCCCTGTATACAGACTACACACACCAGTCCTCTCCCCTGTATACAGACCACACACCAGTCCTCTCCTCCTGTATACAGACCCCCCACCACCAGTCCTTTCCCCTGTATATAGACCCCCCACCACCAGTCCTCTCCCCCTGTATACAGACCCCACACACCAGTCCTCTCCCCCTGTATACAGACCCCACACACCAGTCCTCTCCCCCTGTATACAGACCCCACACACCAGTCCTCTCCCCTGTATACAGACCCCACACACCAGTCCTCTCCCCTGTATACAGACCCCACACACCAGTCCTCTCCCCCTGTATACAGACCCCCACACACCAGTCCTCTCCCCCTGTATACAGACTACACACACCAGTCCTCTCCCCTGTATACAGACCCCCCACCACCAGTCCTCTCCCCTGTATACAGACCCCACACACCAGTCCTCTCCCCCTGTATACAGACCCCCACACACCAGTCCTCTCCCCCTGTATACAGACTACACACACCAGTCCTCTCCTCCTGTATACAGACCCCCCACCACCAGTCCTTTCCCCTGTATATAGACCCCCCACCACCAGTCCTCTCCCCCTGTATACAGACCCCACACACCAGTCCTCTCCCCCTGTATACAGACCCCACACACCAGTCCTCTCCCCTGTATACAGACCCCACACACGCCAGTCTTCTCCTCTGTATACAGACCCCACACACCAGTCCTCTCCCCTGTATACAGACCACACACACCAGTCCTCTCCCCTGTATACAGACCCCACACACCAGTCCTCTCCCCTGTATACAGACCCCACACACCAGTCCTCTCCCCCTGTATGCAGACCCCACACACACCAGTCCTCTCCCCTGTATACAGACCCCACACACCAGTCCTCTCCCCCTGTATACAGACCCCACACACCAGTCCTCTCCCCCTGTATACAGACCCCACACACCAGTCCTCTCCCCCTGTATAAAGACCCCACACACCAGTCCTCTCCCCCTGTATACAGACCACACACACCAGTCCTCTCCCCCTGTATACAGCCACCCCCCCCACCAGTCCTGTCCCCCTGTATACAGACCCCACACACCGGTCCTCTCCCCCCTGTATACAGACCCCACACACCAGTCCTCTCCCCCTGTATACAGACCACACACACCAGTCTTCTCCCCCTGTAGACAGACCACACACACCAGTCCTCTCCCCCTGTATACAGACCCCACACACACCAGTCCTCTCCCCTGTATACAGACCCCACACACACCAGTCCTCTCCCCTGTATACAGACCCCACACACCAGTCCTGTTCCTTGTACAGACAATGGTGTATTACACCAAAGGTTTCCTGGCCGTTACGTCTGATAATCATTTGGTGTAATAATCCATGTTATCAGCTGATTGTGGTCTTCAAACTGGTCGAGTAATCCAGATCACGATAGTGCTGCTGTCTACAATGGGCAGCTTGAACAATCTAAGGATTTTTTGGGCTGCCCCTCCCGCAGCTGCCCGCAGTTCCCCCAGTCACTGTCTGTGTGTGTAATAACACAGAAATGTGCAGGGAACAAAGGGGAAGAAAAGCACTGACCTAAAACATCGCCGCTCGTTTTCACCTCTTAATCATGCTGTGTAATATGACCCGCTCAGGGAGAAGCTCAGAAGAGAGGATACGCTCAGAGGAGAGGATACATACTAGACTGTATACCCTGCAGTTAGAAAAGAGAACATTCTAGACCAGAGATGTCAAACTCAGGCCCTCCAGCAGTTGCAGAACTACAATTCCCACCATGTCTGGACAAGTAAGGCATGATGGGAAATGTAGTCTGTAACAGCCAAGGGATGAAGTCTGACACCTGTGGTCTAGACCTTTCAAAACTGCACTTGCTAGAATGTATGCCCTCTCAGAGGAGAGGATACACCTAGTGGAGATGCCCTCTCAGAGGAGAGGGTACACCTGGTGGAGATGCCCTCTCAGAGGAGAGGATACACTCCAGACATTTCAGTACTAAACATTCTAGAATGTATGCCCTCTCAGAGGAGAGGATACTCGATGGACTTTACATTACTAGGCTATGTTCACACATAAAACACAGCACTCGGTTTTGGTCGAAGAAAGAATGACCGAAATACTATATGTGAACATAGCCCTAAACATGCTAGGATACATACCCTGCAGTGAGAAACTCAGAGGAGAGGATACATTCTAGACACTTCAGTACTGAACATGCTAGAATGTATCCTCTCCTCTGAGTGTATCCTCTTTTCTGAGTTTCTCACTGCAGGGGATACATTTAGCATCTTCAGTACTGAAATGGCTAGAATGTATCCTCTCCTCTGAGTATATCCTCTCTGAGTTTCTCACTGTAGGGGATACATTCTAGCATTTTCACTACTGAACATGCTAGAATGTATCCTCTCCTTTGAGGCTCTCACTGTAGGGGAAACATTCTAGTATGTTCAGTACTAAAATGGCTAGAATGTATCCTCTCCTCTGAGTATATCCTCTCCTTTGAGGCTCTCACTGTAGGGGATACATTCTAGCATCTTCAGTACTGAAATGGCTAGAATGTATCCTCTTCTCTGAGTATATCCTCTCCTCTGAGTTTCTCACTGTAGGGGATACATTCTAGCATTTTCACTACTGAACATGCTAGAATGTATCCTCTCCTTTGAGGCTCTCACTGTAGGGGAAACATTCTAGCATGTTCAGTACTAAAATGGCTAGAATGTATCCTCTCCTCTGAGTATATCCTCTCCTTTGAGGTTCTCACTGTAGGGGAAACATTCTAGCATCTTCAGTACTGAAATGGCTAGAATGTATCCTCTTCTCTGAGTGTCTCACTATAGGGGATTCATTATAGTGCCTAGAATGTATCCTCTCCTCTGAGAGGGTATATATTTTAGACATTTCAATACTAAACATGATAGAATGTATCCCCTGCAGAAACTCAAAGGAGAGGATATATTCAGAGGAGAGGATACATTCTAGCCATTTCAGTACTGAAGATGCTAGAATGTATCCCCTACAGTGAGACACTCAGAGGAGAGGATACACTCAGAGGAGAGGATACATTCTAGCCATTTCAGTACTGAAGATGCTAGAATGTATCCCCTACAGTGAGAGCCTCAAAGGAGAGGATACATTCTAGCATTTTCACTACTGAAGATGCTAGAATGTATCCTCTACAGTGAGAAACTCAAAGGAGAGGATACATTCTAGCATTTTCACTACTGAAGATGCTAGAATGTATCCCCTACAGTGAGAAACTCAAAGGAGAGGATACATTCTAGGCTCTACCTATCTGGTAGGGTAGATGCTGGAGGTGTAGGACCTGTGATGATGTCACAATCATGTGACCAGTACATGTGGGGGCGGAGCTCAGCAGTGCAGGAGAGAAGAGATTGCGTCGAAGGACCTGTGATCATGTGACAGGAGTGGGCGGGGTTTAGCACTACTCCTCATACTGGGGTCCTACTGGCAGCACAGAAGTTGCGGTCACTGAGGAGGTATTTGGTGAGGTCAGAGTTTGGGGTGAATCCTATGATAATATTATAATAAAGTTATTACTAGTGATGAGCGAGTACTAAAATGCTCAGGTGCTCGTTATGCGAGAAGAATATTTCCCTATATTCGTGTGCTCGTTTCGAATAACGAACCACATTGAAGTCAATGGGAAACTCAAGCATTTTTGCAGGGGACCCAAGCTCGGCAGAGGGAAGGTCGTGTGAAAACCTGTCAACCTCAGAAAATGATGGAAATGGACAGGAAACAGCAGGGGCAGCATGCATGGAAGCCTCTGAGGCTGCCTAATCGCACCATTACGCCAAATTCTGGGCAGCAGCATGGCAGTGAGAACACCGGGAACCATTAAAACAGAGGTAGCATATGAACCACCCCACAATTATGCCAGACACAGCATGGCGGTGATGACAGAGTGACCAAGGTAGAAGCTGTAGCAGGTGAGCCTCCCGAAAATTATGCCAGACACAGCATGGCGGAAGAAGAATTGGTTGTTGGCTGAGAAGTGAAGGAGGAGGAAGAGGAGTAGAAGAGGATATAGCAAGAATCTTCATGTTGAGCTGCTTTCCCTGGGTGGACAGTTGAATGCAGGTGAAATCCAGGCTTTGTTCATTTTTATAAACATCAGCCTGTCAGCGCTGTCAGTTGACAGGCGGGTGCGCTTATCAGTGATGGCACAAACTGCACTGAAGACCAGCTCTGACAACACGCTAGCGCCAGGGCAACCCAGCACCTCCAAGACGTAAAGCGCCAGTTTGGGCCACTTATCCAGCTTTGCAAACCAGTAGTTGTATGTAGCAGAGTGATTGGTAAGGACGTTGGTATGGTCAGCAAGGTACTCCCTCACCATCTTCCTGAAGGCTTCCCCCCTACTCTGTCTAGACTGGGGACGATTGACAGTCTTGCTGGGGTGCCATGAAACTGTCAAAGGCCTTGGAGAGTGTTCCCCTGGCCATTGACAAGCTGCCTGCTCCACCGCTCCTCTCCCCCGCTCTTTGGCCCACAGAACTACATCCTCTGGCGCTAGTGGTGTCAGATGGGAAGTACATTTTCAGCTTCTGCACCAGGGCCTGTTGATACTGATTCACTCTCATACTGCGTTCCTCAGCAGGAATGAGAGTGGAAAAGTTCTGCTTGTACCGAGGGTCCAGGAGGGTGAACACCCAGTAATTAGTGTTGTCAAAAATAATTTTAACGCGAGGGTCACGGGAAAGACAGCCTAACATAAAGTCAGCCATGTGCGCCAGGGTCCCAACACGGAAGAATTCCCTCTCCTCAGTAGGCTGACTCTCAATTTCCTCCTCCTACTCCACCAATTCCTCCTCTTTGGGCCATACACGCTCAACAACTAAGGATTGAGCATGGGCACCCTCTTCAGTGGTGGCAGCAGTCTGCTCCTCCTCCTCTACTTCGTTCTGAGAACTGACGTCAGGGTGGTCTGGCTATCTAGCGGCGGATGTTCTTCCCCCGTCTCCTGACACGAAGGCAAAGTCTCAGACTTCAGGCTGAGCAGGGAGGGTTTAAGCAGACACAGCAGCGGGATGGTGAGGCTGATGATGGCGTCATCTCCGCTGACCATCTGTGTGGGTCCAGTACCTGACAGATGGCAGACATCCACGTCCACTCCTCATTGTATATTTGAGGTAGCTGACTGACCTGACTACCGCTTCGCACCGAGGTTGACATCTGGCATTCCACATTGGCTCTGCGTTGCTGGTAAACCCTGGCTGCCATCTGGAAGGTGGAATTCCACATAGCACAGCAGTCTGTGAGCCAGCAGTTGCAAGCGCCTTTGCACTGCCCAAAGGGTGGCAGCATCCGTGGTTGGGGTAGGTCTTAAGAAACCGCTGCACTACTAGATTGAACACGTGGGCCAGGCATGGTACATGTGTGAGGCGGCCGAGTTGCAGAGCCACCACCAAGTTCCGCCTGTTGTCACACACAATGCCTGGTTTAAGGGTCTGCGGCGCGAGCCAAAGAGCGGTCTGCGTCGTGCAATAGCTCCTGGGCCGTGTGCCTCTTGTCGCCTATGCTCAGCAACTTCAACACTGCCTTTTGGCGCTTATCCACCGCACTGCAGATGCAGCTAGCGCTACGAAATGGAGGCGACGTGCTCGTGGAGGGTAATAGAGAAGAGGAGGTAGAGGAGGAGGAGAACGAGGTATACAAATTATGAGAGACCGCGACCGAGGTAGGACCCGCAATCCTTGGTTTGGGCAGCACATGAGCGGAACCAGGGTCAGACTCTGTCCACGCCTCCACCAAGTTGACCCAATGTGCCATCAGGGAGATATAGTGTCTCTGCCCACCCGCACTTGTCCATGTGTCCGTGGTTAGGGCACGTTGGTCAGGGCACTGATGATGTTATCCGACACGTGCTGGTGTAGGACTGGGATGGCACTCCGTGAAAAGTAGTGGCGGCTGGGGACAGAGTACCGAGAGACAGCTACCGCCATGAGGTTCCAAAAAGCGTCTGTCTCTACCAGCCAATAGGGCAGCATCTCCAGGCTCAGCAGTTTGCCTATGTGCACATTTAGGGCTTGTGCATGCGGGTGAGTGGCAGTGTATTTGCGCTTCCGTTCAAAGATCTGCTGCAGGGACAGTTGAATGCTGCGCTTGGACACCTTGTAGGAGGGTGTGGAGCATAGTGGAGGTGAAGGGGTGCGTGTAGGGTGGGAGGCGCTCATGCCTGGGGCCTGGGCAGGAGGACTGACAGAGCCAGCATGTGACACAGGGGAAGGAGCAGGGGTGTGACTGGCAGTAAGTGAACGGCCTTGGTTCCACTGAGTGGGGTGTTTAGCACTCATATGCCTGTGCATGCTGGTAGTGGTTAGGCTGGTAGTGGTGGCTCCCCTGCTGATCCTGGCGTGGCACACGTTGCACACTACAGTCCGTCGGTCATCCGCACTTTCTTTAAAGAACCTCCAGACTTGGGAACATCTAACCCTGGCCACAGGAGTTTGACTCCGTGAAACAGTTGCTGATCTACTCGCTCTGCCCCTGCTTCTCCCTCTGCCCACCCCTCTTCCTCTTCCAACCGGTCCTGCGGGTGAACTTGCCTCCCCCTCAGAAGCACGGTCTTCACTAGGCTTATCCACCCAGCTCAGGTCAGTCACCTCCTCCTCATCCACCAGCTCCTCACTCTCCTCCTCACTTTGAGTTACATCCATGACAACAACCTCACTGTCTGACAACCGGGTCACATCGTCATCATCAGACACCTCTTCCAACCCCGCTTGCAAGTCCCCACTCTCATCACCCACTGACTGCGTGAGCTGCATAGTTTGGGCATCGGGACAGATCGACTGCTCCGGTTGCTCTGACTCAGGAGAGGGTCCAGGAAACAGTTCCTGGGAGCCTGGTGGTGGTGGTGGATCTGAATCCCTTCTTTCCCTGGAGGGGCCAGGCTGTGGGGAAGGAGGCTGAGCTAATGGAACAAGGGTTCCACTCCCTTGGGTAGTGTCGGTGGACTGAGTGGAAGACTGGGAGGTGGATAAGTTACTGGACACATTATCCGCTATCCACGTCATCACCTGTTCACACTGCTGCGGTTTCAATAGCGGTGTATCCTGAGACCCCGTAAGTTGCGAGAACAAGCTAGGGAGTGGACGTTTGCGGTGTGCCACTGCTCCCTCCTCAACGGGTGCTGCTGTGTCACCCTGCCCTGAACCACGGCCTCCGGCAACAGCATCAGTTGAAACCCCACGCCCTCATCCTCGACCCTTACCCCTGGGGTTCACCATTTTATTGACACTGCACAGTCAAGACTGAGATAGCTACACAGCAAGCCAAGAAAATATATTACTCAGACTACTTTTGGAGGTAGTCGTATAGAGTCTGTGTGTAAGTGCTGCTATATGGTGTATGCCACCTCTTACACAGGACAATGAGCAGTGAGCTTGGATACGGCTGCACTAAGAAATAATAAAGCAACTCTGATAACTGGCTGCATATGAGAAAAGATACTGGTCACACTAGTATTTGGAGGTTGTCCTATAGTCTATGTGTAAGTGGTGGTATATGGTGTATGCAATCTGTTACACTGGACAATGAGCAGTAAGGTTTTATGCAGCTGTACTACAAATCACAGCAATACAATGTACGACAGCAGCAGCACCAGCCACAAAAATTATAATAGTACTGAGGACTTCTTAGGGGTCTGTATGCAACACCTGCTGTCCCCTTTCTGCCAGCAGCCGATCACCACAGTGTGCTGCTAAGATCGTGGTAGCTGCACTCCATGTCCCAGCCAGCAGTCTGGGGTACTCAAAAAATATATATATTTTTTGAGCCCTTTGTCTAGTATCCCTGCCTACAGGAATGCTAATTCCCTCCCTAACGCTCTCCCTGACAAGCAGCAGCTCCCTCCCTAATTGCTTCCAGCCTGCGTCTGACACGAGCACCGTGGGACCTGATTCTTATATGGCAGGGTCATCTGATCTGGCCCATAAATCGCTGCTATTGACATGTATGGGTCCCACGTGATGCTACGAGCTCCCAAAGCCTCTCCTGCATGAGGATTGGCTGAGAAAAAGCCGCCAAACATGCAGGAAGAGGAAGATGCCATTGTCTCGAGTATCGTGAGATGCTCGTCCGAGTAACAGGTACCATCGGGTACCCTAATACTCGAACGAGTACCAAGCTCGGACCAGCACGTTCGCTCATCACTAATTGTTACATATAGAAACATCACAGAAAACCTAACCTGTGATATGTGAGATGGATGATATACCAGTGTGGGGTCGGGGATGGAACCTGTCTGTTGGTTTAGTGCTCTTTATTTGATGTAATATGATGTGTTAGTGTAATGTGTTGTGTGTATTATTATTATTTATTTATTTATAAAGACCCCCCCACCCTTTGATTCCAGAGTGTTATACAAGTGATAGAGGAGCCTGCCCGCCAGGTATTACATAGGGAGAGAGGAGCCTGCCCGCCAGGTATTACATAGGGAGAGAGGAGCCTGCCCTCCAGGTATTTCATAGGGAGAGAGGAGCCTGCCCGCCAGGTATTACATAGGGAGAGAGGAGCCTGCCCGCCAGGTATTACATAGGGAGAGAGGAGCCTGCCCGCCAGGGATTACATAGGGAGAGAGGGGCCTGCCCGCCAGGTATTACATAGGGAGAGAGGAGCCTGCCTGCCAGGTATTACATAGGGGGAGAGGAGCCTGCCCGCCAGGTATTACATAGGGAGAGAGGAGCCTGTCCGCTAGGTATTACATATGGAGAGAGGAGCCTGCCCGCCAGGTATTACATAGGGAGAGAGGAGCCTGCCCGCCAGGTATTACATAGGGAGAGAGGAGCCTGCCCGCCAGGTATTACATAAGGAGAGAGGAGCCTGCCCGCCAGGTATTACATAGGGAGAGAAGAGCCTGCCCGCCAGGTATTACATAAGGAGAGAGGAGCCTGCCCGCCAGGTATTACATAGGGAGAGAGAAGCCTGCCCGCCAGGTATTACATAGGGAGAGAAGAGCCTGCCCGCCAGGTATTACATAGGGAGAGAGGAGCCTGCCCGCCAGGTATTATATAGGGAGAGAGGAGCCTGCCCGCCAGGTATTATATAGGGAGAGAGGAGCCTGCCCGCCAGGTATTACATAGGGAGAGAGGAGCCTGCCCGCCAGGTATTACATAGGGAGAGAGGAGCCTGACCGCCAGGTATTACATAGGGAGAGAGGAGCCTGCCCGCCAGGTATTACATAAGGAGAGAGGAGCCTGCCCGCCAGGTATTACATAGGGAGAGGAGCCTGCCCGCCAGGTATTACATAGGGAGAGAGGAGCCTGCCCGCCAGGTATTACATAAGGAGAGAGGTTACTCCCCGGCCTCACAGCCTGTGGGATAGGTTTTACTGCTCATATTGGACCTCTGACTAGGAGGACTTGTGATTGCGGGATATCAGGTCAGCGATATACAGAGGGGACAGGTTGTGGACGGCCGTGTACGTTATGGTGAAGTATTTAAAATGGGAGTCAGTGAGGGGATTAGCAGAGCGAGGGTAGAGGAGGATCAGTTGGGCAGCAGAGTTAGGGATAGACTGGAGGCGAGCAGGGGTGGTAGATGGAGGCCGGAGAGGAGGATGTTACTGTAGTCCAAGCGGGAGATGATGGCAGTGTGTACCAGCAGTTTCCTGGAGTAAGGGGTGAGAAAAGAGCAGGGTGAAGATGGCTACCCTCAGGTCATGTGACTGGGGTGATGGAGCCCATCAATCTACCACACACATTCATGTACAATCCCCTCTGGATGACAGACTGATGCTGGACTACTCACATTTCATGCTCACCATCTATACGCTGGCACCACCGCTACTTATCCGGCGTTTTCTTCCGGTTCAGGACAAAAGCTCTTTGAACTGATCCTATTAAATTCAATGGGAGAGTTTGAAACATCCGACGTGTTACTAACGTAGGACAGGCCGGACATCAACCGCTGATTGTAGCCATCTGCCGTACAGCCTTGATGTTTAGTGTAAAAAAGCATAGGACAACCGATGCATACTGCTGGATATATGTAAACCCGGCCTTACTGGTGACCAGAAGCCATATCCTGGCTGTGGGGTAGAGCAGAGGAATATGGATAGCCCCTGCAAGGGGTGAGAGGAGGGGAAGCACAGCTGGCGTGGTGAGAGGAGGGAGGAGCACAACCAGAGGGGTGACAGGAGAGCAGAGCACAGCCGGAGGGGAGACAGGAGAGGAGAGCACAGCCGGAGGGGAGACAGGAGAGGAGAGCACAGCCGGAGGGGAGACAGGAGAGCACAGCCGGAGGGGAGACAGGAGAGCACAGCCGGAGGGGTGACAGGAGAGCAGAGCACAGCCGGAGGGGTGACAGGAGAGCAGAGCCGGAGGGGAGACAGGAGAGCAGAGAACAGCCGGAGGGGTGACAGGAGAGCAGAGAACAGCCGGAGGGGTGACAGGAGAGCAGAGAACAGCCGGAGGGGTGACAGGAGAGCAGAGAACAGCCGGAGGGGTGACAGGAGAGCAGAGAACAGCCGGAGGGGTGACAGGAGAGCAGAGAACAGCCGGAGGGGTGACAGGAGAGCAGAGAACAGCCGGAGGGGTGACAGGAGAGCAGAGAACAGCCGGAGGGGTGACAGGAGAGCAGAGAACAGCCGGAGGGGTGACAGGAGAGCAGAGCACAGCCGGAGGGGTGACAGGAGAGCAGAGCACAGCCGGAGGGGTGACAGGAGAGCAGAGCACAGCCGGAGGGGTGACAGGAGAGCAGAGAACAGCCGGAGGGGTGACAGGAGAGCAGAGAACAGCCGGAGGGGTGACAGGAGAGCACAGCCGGAGGGGTGACAGGAGAGGAGAGCCCAGCCGGAGGGGTGAGAGAAGAGGGAGGCACAGCTGGAGGAGGGGTGACAGGGGAGGGGAGCACAGCTGGAGGGGTGACAAGGGAGGGGAGCACAGCTGGAGGGGTGACAGGAGAGGGGAGCACAGCCAGAGGGGTGACAGGAGAGGGGAGCACAGCCAGAGAGGTGACAGGGGAGGGGAGAACAGCCAGAGGGGTGACAGGAGAGGAGAGCACAGCCGGAGGGGTGACAGGGGAGCGGAGAACAGCCGGAGGGGTGAGAGGAGAGCACAGCCGGAGGGATGAGAGGAGAGCACAGCCGGAGGGGTGAGAGGAGAGGGGGGCACAGCCGGAGGGGTGAGAGCAGAGGGGGGCACAGCTGGAGGAGGGGTGACAGGGGAGGGGAGCACAGCTGGAGGGGTGACAGGAGAGGGGAGCACAGCCGGAGGGGTTAGAGGAGAGGGGGGCACAGCTGGGTAGGGAGGGGGGCACAGCTGGAGGAGGGGTGACGGGGGGGGGGGAGCACAGCTGGAGGGGGGAGAGGGGAGGAAACCACAGCTAGAGGGGTGACAGGAGGGGGGAGCACAGCCAGAGGGGTGACAGGGGAGGAGAGCACAGCCGAAGGGGTGACAGGAGAGGGAAGAACAGCCGGAGGGGTGAGAGGAGGGAGGAGCACAGCCAGAGGGGTGAGAGGAGAGCGCAGCCAGAGGGGTGAGAGGAGAGCGCAGCCAGAAGGGTGAGAGGAAAGCACAGCCAAATTGGTGAGAGGGGAGGGGAGCATAGCCGGCGGGGTGACAGGAGAGGAGAGCACAGACGGAGGGGTGAGCACAGCCACAGGGGTGACAGGAGAGGAGAGCACAGCCAGAGGGGTGACAGGAGAGGAGAGCACAGCCAGAGGGGTGATGGGAGGGGAACACAGCCAGAGGGGTGACAGGAGAGGAGAACACAGACGGAGAGGTAACAGAAAAGGGGAGAACAGCCGGAGGGGAGACAGGAGAGGAGAGCACAGCCGGAGGGGAGACAGGAGAGGAGAGCACAGCCGGAGGGGAGACAGCAGAGGAGAGCACAGCCGGAGGGGTGACAGGAGAGGGGAGCACAGCTGGAGGGGTGACAGGAGAGCGGAGAACAGCCGGAAGGGTGACAGGAGAGGAGAGCACAGCCGGAGGGGTGACAAGGGAGGGGAACACAGCCAGAGGGGTGACAGGAGAGGAGAGCCCAGCCGGAGGGGTGAGAGAAGAGGGAGGCACAGCTGGAGGAGGGGTGACAGGGGAGGGGAGCACAGCTGGAGGGGTGACAAGGGAGGGGAGCACAGCTGGAGGGGTGACAGGAGAGGGGAGCACAGCCAGAGGGGTGACAGGAGAGGGGAGCACAGCCAGAGGGGTGACAGGAGAGGGGAGAACAGCCAGAGGGGTGACAGGAGAGGAGAGCACAGCCGGAGGGGTGACAGGGGAGCGGAGAACAGCCGGAGGGGTGAGAGGAGAGCACAGCCGGAGGGATGAGAGGAGAGCACAGCCGGAGGGGTGAGAGGAGAGGGGGGCACAGCCGGAGGGGTGAGAGCAGAGGGGGGCACAGCTGGAGGAGGGGTGACAGGGGAGGGGAGCACAGCTGGAGGGGTGACAGGAGAGGGGAGCACAGCCGGAGGGGTTAGAGGAGAGGGGGGCACAGCTGGAGGAGGGGTGACGGGGGGGGGGGGGGGGGAGCACAGCTGGAGGGGGGAGAGGGGAGGAAACCACAGCTAGAGGGGTGACAGGAGGGGGGAGCACAGCCAGAGGGGTGACAGGGGAGGAGAGCACAGCCGAAGGGGTGACAGGAGAGGGAAGAACAGCCGGAGGGGTGAGAGGAGGGAGGAGCACAGCCAGAGGGGTGAGAGGAGAGCGCAGCCAGAGGGGTGAGAGGAGAGCGCAGCCAGAAGGGTGAGAGGAAAGCACAGCCAAATTGGTGAGAGGGGAGGGGAGCACAGCCACAGGGGTGACAGGAGAGGAGAGCACAGCCGGAGGGGTGACAGGGGAAGGGAGCACAACCGGAGGGGTGAGAGGAGAGGGGAGCACAGCCGGAGGGGTGAGAGGAGAGGGGAGCACAGCTGGAGAGGTGAGGGGAGCACAGCCGGAGGGGTGAGAGAAGGGGGAGCACAGCTGGAGTAAAAGGGGAGGAAGGCACAGCTGGAGTGGTGACAGGAGAGGGGTGCACAGCTGGAGGGGTGACAGGGGAGGGGAGCACAGCTGGAGGGGTGAGAGGGGAGGGGGGCACAGCTGGAGGGATGAGAGGAGAGGGAGCACAGCCGGAGGGGTGACAGGGGAGGGGAGAACAGCCGGAGGGGTGAGAGGAGAGGGGGGAGCACAGCTGGAGGAAAAGCGGAGGAAAGCACAGCTGGAGGGGTGACAGGAGAGGGGGCACAGCTGGAGGGGTGACAGGGGAGGGGAGCACAGCTGGAGGGGTGAGAGGGGAGGGGGGCACAGCTGGAGGGATGAGAGGAGAGGGAGCACAGCCGGAGGGGGGAGAGGAGAGGGGAGCACAGCCGGAGGGGTGACAGGGGAGAGGAGAACAGCCGGAGGGGTGAAAGGAGAGGAGAGCACAGCTGGAGGAAAAGGGGAGGAAAGCACAGCTGAAGGGGTGACAGGGGAGGGGAGATCAGCCGGATTAATGTTTAAAAACGTGGAACCTAACACACAATGTATCTTGGTTTAAGAGTCAGACTGCAATAAAAAAGCCGATATTCAGTGGTTGTGTGGAGATAAGAAGCTGGCAGGGTAGCTGTGCTCTGGTCCGACTACGGATGCCCTTTCACCTGTTCTTGGCAGGAAAGTGAGAGGACCTCTCTCCAGGTATGGCACAGAACCAAGGGGTCCGCCCCAGGAGGGTCCTTTGACTCCAACTTTTGGTTGTGGACCCAAAATAATCCTGGAGGGGCAGCAAAGTTTTGAAGGCAAATCTGTCCATGATGCGGAGACGGCTGATGATTCGGGCCTCTGTCCTCTGTACATGCCTTCCATCTATCCACCCCCGGCTTATGGAGCCAGCGCGCTTCTGCCGGGGAGGGGAAGCCTAACTATCCTCTGCCTCCTCTCAGTCCACTAACAGGACGGTGGTCTCAGGGTGGCCTGCCATAAGATTACATATCACAGTAACCCCACCCAGTTATGTGTGGGCCAAAAGAAATGGTGGGATGGCCAAGGTAAAGCCTGCATGCCACAAAGAAGCCGCGGAGAGCGGGAGACAAGAACGGCCATATAAGAACGTCTACTGCCGGTGATTTGTTCCAAAGGGGCAAAACCAGGAATGAACCAGGAAGAAAAGCCTTTAATTCATGATTTTATTATTTATTACACACACTGTACAAGGAAGCAAAACACATCAGAGCATTCACCTCCATCACCTGTATATACGGGACCAGTAAGAATCAGATTATATCTCCACAATGAAGTAACAAACCCGTATACGGAGTCCTCACTTCTCCACTCGGCCCTTGTGGACACAGGGTGGAGGAGACTATGAATACAGGAAGGACCATGGGGACACTTCGGCATCACTGCCTCTTCTCCTCCTCCTCAGTAACAACCCCCCCCCACACACACACACACTGATCCTAGTCACATTTGGCCTCTGGTATATATATAATAATGTATTCAGTAGATGAAGGATGGTTCTGGACGAGAACACATTGTTTACTTACTAAATACTTTCACATCTGGATCATCAAAGCGTCTTCTTTCTTGTGTGAGTTCTCTGGTGATACCTTAGGCTACCTTTAGCTGTAAAACACTTTCCACATTCTGAGCACGAATATGGCTTCTCTCCTGTGTGAGTTCTCACATGTACAAGAAGTTCTGGTCTATTGGTAAAACATTTCTCACATTCTGGACAGGAATACGGCTTTTCTCCTGTGTGGCTTCTCAAATGTATCACAAGATCTACTTTATTTGAGAAACATTTCCCACATTCTGAACAGGAATACGGCTTCTCTCCAGTGTGACTTCTCTGATGTCTAGCAAGCTTTGATTTACTCGAGAAACATTTCCCACATTCAGAACAGGGATACGGCTTCTCTCCTGTGTGACTTCTCTCATGTATAACAAGATATGATTTACTTGTGAAACATTTCCCACATTCTTTACAGGAAAACGGCCTCTCTCCTGTGTGACTTCTCTCATGTTTAACAAGATTTGATTTATGGGAAAAAGATTTTCCACACTCTGAACATGAATACGGCGTCTCTCCCGTGTGACTTCTCCCATGTTTTACAAGATTTGATTTATAGGAGAAACTTTTCCCACATTCTGAACATGAATATGGCTTCTCAGCTGTGTGAATTCTCTCATGTATAAAAAGATGTAATTTACTTGAGAAACATCTCCCACATTCTAAACACGAATACGGCTCCTCTCCGGTGTGACTTCTGTCTGTGAAAAGATTTAAGGGTTTTATAATCTCTTTTCCACATTTATCATATTGACCCCCCCCCCTTCTTACCTGAGGTAACAGCCTGTGACTGGTCAGACGGCTCCTTGTATGATGGATCTGTAGGGTGGGCTCCGGGGTGTATATGTGGAAGGCTTTCTTCTGAGGAGGGCTGCACGATGGCGTCACCTTCCCCTGTATAACATGGCGATAACTTGACGTTTCTCTCAGAGTTCTCGCTGGGATTTTCTGTACGGAGCAAAAACGGATTTCGTTATTTTCTTTCGGAGATTTCTAACATTTCTCTCCTTCAATGACCGCCGAGGCGGAGGGTGGCGTCTCCTGCCATACAGACTATATGGAATAAATCAGACTAAATTGTGTGGATTCTAGTCATGTTAGAGCGCTGCTGAACCCATCACTTTTACATGACGTCTTCTCTAAGAGCACTATTACATGGGACAATTATCGTGTGAAAAATCGTTATATCGTTCAAATTGAAACAATCTATCCGTGTGTATGCGGCAAAATCGTTCACATTGCCCTAGCGGCTATTTACCAATACCATTACCTCTCACTTTGCCTCGACTTACACTAAGCACAATACCATTTACTATGGTGGCCCTGGATAAGAAATCGGCAGCTTCATTCTGATTGGTTACTTTTGAATGTAGAACGGCAGGCCAATGGCTGGCTTGTTGCCCATGGCTGGCTTGTTGCCCATGGCTGGCTTGTTGCCCATGGCTGGCTTGTTGCCGATGGCTGGCTTGTTGCCGATGGCTGGCTTGTTGCCGATGGCTGGCTTGTTGCCGGTTTGTGTAGATCAGACATTTTGATCACTTTTTATTATATGTATAATGTAACAAAAAAACGGTAATCCTGGCACTTTTTTCCCTCTTTTCGTTTACGCCGTTCACGACGACGATTATATACGCTACGGTATATTATATGTTTATTTATATCTGTTTTATTTATATTATTATATATCATATAACATTTTAACTCCCCCTGGGACTTTTACCTGCAATACTTAGATTGCATACACTGATTACTGCTATGCCATAGGCATAGCATTGATTAGTGTGATAGGTGCTCTGCTGATTGAGCCTGTCTGTGGCCATAGGCATAGCATTGATCAGTGTGATAGGCGCTCTGCTGATTGAGCCTGCCTGTGGCCATAGGCATAGCATTGATCAGTGTAATAGGCGCTCTGCTGATTGAGCCTGCCTGTGGCCATAGGCCTAGCATTGAACAGTGTGATAGGCGCTCTGCTGATTGAGCCTGCCTGTGGCCATAGGCATAGCATTGATCAGTGTAATAGGCGCTCTGCTGATTGAGCCTGCCTGTGGCCATAGGCATAGCATTGATCAGTGTGATAGGCGCTCTGCTGATTGAGCCTGCCTGTGGCCATAGGCATAGCATTGATCAGTGTAATAGGCGCTCTGCTAATTGAGCCTGCCTGTGGCCATAGGCATAGATCAGTGTAATAGGCGCTCTGCTGATTGAGCCTTCCTGTGGCCATAGACATAGCATTGATCAGTGTGATAGGCGCTCTGCTGATTGAGCCTGCCTGTGGCCATAGGCATAGCTTTGATCAGTGTAATAGGCGCTCTGCTGATTGAGCCTGCCTGTGGCCATAGGCCTAGCATTGAACAGTGTGATAGGCGCTCTGCTGATTGAGCCTGCCTGTGGCCATAGGCATAGCATTGATCAGTGTAATAGGCGCTCTGCTGATTGAGCCTGCCTGTGGCCATAGGCATAGCATTGATCAGTGTGATAGGCGCTCTGCTGATTGAGCCTGCCTGTGGCCATAGGCATAGCATTGATCAGTGTGATAGGCGCTCTGCTGATTGAGCCTCCCTGTGGCCATAGGCATAGCATTGATCAGTGTAATAGGCGCTCTGCTGATTGAGCCTGCCTGTGGCCATAGGCATAGATCAGTGTAATAGGCGCTCTGATTGAGCCTGCCTGTGGCCATAGGCATAGATCAGTGTAATAGGCGCTCTGCTGATTGAGCCTTCCTGTGGCCATAGACATAGCATTGATCAGTGTGATAGGCGCTCTGCTGATTGAGCCTTCCTGTGGCCATAGGCATAGCATTGATCAGTGTGATAGGCACTCTGCTGATTGAGCCTGCCTATGGCCATAGACATAGCATTGATCAGTGTGATAGGCGCTCTGCTGATTGAGCCTGCCTGTGGCAGACCCAATGAGCAGGAAGCCGATCAGACCACACAGAGGAAGGTAAGAGACCTCTGGCGGTCCGCCAGAGTGATAAGACCTCCGCAGTCGCACTGCGGGGGTCCCAATTGGTAAGTGACAGTAGCTGCTTCTGTCACTTACACTTAAACGCTGCGATTGCTGCAGCCTGTCATTAATGGTGAGAGCCGGGCTACGCACTGCAGCAGGCCCCCACCCAGGATGCAGCAATCCAGGATCGTCTGGTGACAAACATCCATGACGTACGTTTATGTCCAGGGTCGTCTAGGTGTTAAAAAAAAAAACTCTTTAACCCCTTAGGGACCAAGCCTATTTGGACCTTAATGACCAGGCTCCTTTTTCAAAATCTGACCTGTCTCACTTTATGCGCTTATAGCTCAATGATGCTTTAACGTATGCTAGCGATTCTGAGATTGTTTTTTTTTAACATATGGTACTTTATGTTAGTGGCAAAATTTGGTCACTGTCTTGTGTTTTTTGTGAAAAACTTAAAAATATGAAAAATTTGAAAAACTTTAAAATTCTTTGCTTCTAAAAAAAGAAAGTCAAATGACCAAAATTAGTCACATTATCAATATGTCCTGATTTTTTTAGGGACCAGTTCTTTTTTTAAGTTGATTTAGGTTTGTATACTGGAAACCCCCATAAGTGACCCCATTTTGGAAACTAGACACCTTAAAGAATTAATCTAGGGGTATAATGAGCATTTTAACCCTACAAGGGCTGGAGGAAAGTATTTACAATTAGGCCGGAAAAAAAAGAAATTTTCCAATAATATATTTGTTAAGATTAAAGTATCTCATTTTCATAATAAACATGAGAGAAAATGCACCCCAAATTTTGTAACGCAGGTTCTCCTGAGTACAATGGTACCCCATATGTGGGCGTAAACCACTGTATGGGCACACAGCCGGGCTCAGAAGGAAGGGAGCGCCAATTAGCTTTTCCAATTCAGATGTTGCTGAAGAAGTTTCTGAGCGCCAGGTGCGTTTGCAGAGCCCCTGTAGTGTCAGCAGAATAGAAGCCCCCCAAAAGTCACCCCATTTTGGAAAGTACACCCCTCAAAGAATACATCTTGGGGTGTGGTGACCATTTTGACCCCACAGGTATTAGAGGAAAGTATTCAAAGGAAGACAGTAAAAATGAAAAACCTGAATTCTTCCAATAATATGTTTCTTTAGTTTGAAATTTCTCAATTTCACGAGGAACAGGGGAAAAAAAGTACCCCAATATATGTAACGCAGGTACTCCTGAGTAGAACAGTACCCCATATGTGGGCATAAACCACTGTATGGGCACACAGCAGGGCTCAGAAGGGAAGGAGCGCCAATTAGCATTTTCCGTGCATAATTTTTCTGAAGAAGTTTCTGAGCGCCAGGTGCATTTGCAGCGCCTCTGTAGTGTCAGCAGAATAGAACCCCCCCAGTCACCCCATTTAGGAAAGTACACCCCTCAAAGAATTCATATTGGGGTGTGGTGTCCATTTTGACCCCACAGGTATTAGAGGTAAGTATTCAAAAGAAAACAGTAAAAATGAAAAAATTTAATTTTTCCAATAATATGTTCATTTAGTTTGAAATTTTTCAATTTCACTAGGAACAGGGGAGAAAAATTTGTAACGGAGATTCTCCTGAGTACAATGGTACCCCATATGTGGGCATAAACCACTGCATGGGCACACAGCAGGGCTCAGAAGAGAAGGAGTGTCATTTTAGTTACAAGCAATATGTGGGTGTTTACTGGCTATCTGGGGTGGTAATGGACAATCTCGGGGTGTTTACTGGCTATCTGAGGTTGCAATCTGGTGTGGTTACGAGCAGTCTGTGCCAATCTGGGGTGGTTATGGGCAATCTGGGGGTGTTTACTGGCTATATTGGGTGGTTACGGAAATCTGGGGGCGTTTACTGGCTATATTGGGTGGTTACGGAAATCTGGGGGCGTTTACTGGCTATCTGGGATGGTGACGGGCAATCTGGGGTGGTGACGGGCAGTCTGTGGCAATCTGCGATGGTTACGGGCTGTCTGCGATGGTTACGGGCTGTCTGGGGAGTTACGGGCAGTCTGGGGAGGTAACGGGCAATCTGGGGTCGTGATGGGCAATTTGAGGTGGTTACAGGTAATCTGGAGTGGTTACAGGTAATCTGGAGTGGTTACAGGTAATCTGGAGTGGTTACGGGTAATCTGGGGTGGTTACGGGTAATCTGGGGTGGTTACGGGTAAAAAAGTGACGGCACCATTTGGAACAAGCGATCAGCGGTATATAGTATATACCGCTGATCGCTTGTACTGGGACCACACCGGGTGGTCCCCGATCATTGCCCCATGCTCTCTGTCACCTCTGCTGGTGGAGAGAATGGAGCTTTGATCATTTTTAGAAATTCCATCACTGTGAACAGAGTCTGTTCACAGTGATGGCGGCAGCCATCTTGGATCAGATGGCCGCCCCGGGAGGGGAGGGTCAGTGACCAGGTCATTAGGGTTAATTCTGGGGACAGGGGGGGGGACATGTTCTCATCTCCTCTCACTGTAGATTCACGGTGAGAAGAGATGAAAGCGTTCAGCTGCGCTGGCAATGCCCGTTACCGGTGGCTGCCGTTATACTGGTAATAACGGTGATCGCCGGTGAGGGGACTGGCCGGGACTGCACTATTCTGCAGAATAGAGCCTATTAGTGATCGCCGTAAAAGTCCGTATTGGCGGTCACTAATAACATAATACATGTATCCTCTGGGTCACTACGGTTACGGCGTATAGTTTTATAGATTGGGTCGTTACGGACGTAACGATACAAAATATGTATATGATTTGTGTTTTTGATCACTTTTATGTAATGTTTTATTGGGTATAGGGAATGTAATGCATCTTTATTATTGGGGGGGGGGGGGGCTGGGGGGGCTGTGTTGTGTTTGGTGCACATTTTTTTTCACTATTTTTTACTTTTACACTAGTGTACATTACTGTACACTAGTGTAAAATACTTAGATCACTGATACAATACATTGCAGTACCTGATGCACTGCAATGTATTGTATCATGCCTCATGCTGACAGGCAATAGCCACGGCCACCCCTGTCAGCATCAGGCATCTCCATGGGGACCCTGGGGACCTTCATTAGGACCCCGGGATCACCATGGAGACATCAGAGGACCGGACGGCGCTGCGGGACATCGCGTTCACATAAGTGACCCACGGCGTCGACCGGAACCCGTTAGATGCCGCTGTCATGGTTTGACAGCGGCATTTAACGGGTTAAACTGCCCAGAGTGGAGAATCCTCCGCTCCGGGCAGTTTCAGGGGGGGGTCAGCGGTCACACTGACCGCTGATCCCCTGCTCTGCTGCAGCCGCTGGGCGGTAATTTATTCCGATGCGTCCGTCGTTAAAAGGCGTATGCATCGGAATAAAGCCCATTAGCGGCCGCCGTGAAAAGGCAGCATGGCGGTCACTAAGGGGTTAAAGTGTCACTGTCATTAAAAAATTTTTTAGCAGAAATCAATACTTTGTAATTGGGTTTATTAACCGAAAAATTTCTATCATGAAAAAGCAGTTTGAAGCTCTCCCCCCTGTCTCCATGGCTCTCTTTGGAGCGGGGAGGGGTGGAGGGAGATGAGAAACCAAAATATGACAACAAAGAGTTAATTTACAGCTACATCACCAGGCTATCGCCTCTGACAGTCAGCATTGACCTCTCTGACCTCTGAATACCGGCTGTCACACAGGTGCCACTGTGTAATCCTTTGTTCTTTGCTCTCTGCTGGCGACTAATCTCCCTCCATAGAACAAACAGGATCCGACTGATGTAAAAGAGCTGAGAGATTTTCCAATAATGAGCAGTGAGTGAGAGAGAGGAGAGGAGGGGGCTGGGGAAAGGCTTTTTGAATGCAGATAATGGCAGATTTGCCTAACAAACCCAATTACAAAGTTTCTTAAAATCGCCTGCACTATTGATTTCTGCAAAAAACAAAACAAAAAACAGTGACACTTTGATAAAAACGTATTGAACCGAAAAATCATTCACATGTCACTGATCACATCTTTTAATAACAATCAGAATAACGACTGTAGTAACGATCATAGCTAACAACTATCATTCTGTGTGTTATGAAGAACGCTTCCAGGTCATTCCTAAAAGATCTTGTTGGTGATCGTTTATTGTTAACAATCGCTTCGCCTAACAGGACCCCAACTACAGAGCCAGGCCAGGATCATCCGGCTGTTATATCCTTGTACATCAGGCTGTGTGTTCTCATCCGACTGATATATCCCTGTACATCAGGCTGTGAGTTCTCATCCGACTGTTATATCCCTGCACATCAGGCTGTGAGTTCTTATCCGACTGTTATATCCCTGCACATCAGGCTGTGAGTTCTCATCTGGCTGTTATATTATATCCCTGCACATCAGGCTGTGAGTTCTCATCCGGCTGTTATATCCCTGCACATCGGGCTGTGTGTTCTCATCCGTCTGTTATATTATATCCCTGCACATCAGGCTGTGAGTTCTCATCCGACTGTAATAGCCCTGCACATCCGGCTGTGTGTTCTCATCCGGCTGTTATATCCCTGCACATTAGGCTGTGAGTTCTCATCCGACTGTTATATTATATCCCTGCACATCCGGCTGTGTGTTCTCATCCGACTGTTATATCCCTACACATCAGGCTGTGTGTTCTCATCCGGCTGTTATATTCCTGCACATCAGGCTGTGTGTTCTCATCCGACTGATATATTCCTGCACATCCGGCTGTGTGTGCTCATCCGACTGATATATTCCTGCACATCAGGCTGTGAGTTCTCATCCGACTGTAATAGCCCTGCACATCAGGCTGTGTGTTCTCATCCGACTGTAATAGCCCTGCACATCAGGCTATGAGTTCTCATCCGGCTGTTATATTATATCCCCGCACATCCGGCTGTGTGTTCTCATCCGGATGTTATATCACTGCACAACAGGCTGTGTGTTCTCATCCGGCTGTTATATCCCTGCACATCAGGCTGTGTGTTCTTATCCGACTGTTATATCCCTGCACATCAGGCTGTGTGTTCTCATCCGGCTGTTATATCCCTGCACATCGGGCTGTGTGTTCTCATCCGGCTGTTATATCCCTGCACATCGGGCTGTGTGTTCTCATCCGGCTGTTATATCCCTGCACATCAGGCTGTGTGTTCTCATCCAGCTGTAATATCCCTGCACATCAGGCTGTGTGTTCTCATCCGGCTGTTATATCCCTGCACATCCGGCTGTTATATTATATCCCTGCACATCAGGCTGTGTGTTCTCATCCGGCTGTTATATCCCTGCACATCCGGCTGTTATATTATATCCCTGCACATCAGGCTGTGTGTTCTTATCCGGCTGTTATATCCCTGCACATCGGGCTGTGTGTTCTCATCCGGCTGTTATATCCCTGCACATCGGGCTGTGTGTTCTTATCCGGCTGTTATATTATATCCCTGCACATCCGGCTGTGTGTTCTCATCCGGCTGTTATATCCCTGCACATCAGGCTGTGAGTTCTCATCCGGCTGTTATATCCCTGCACATCGGGCTGTGTGTTCTCATCCAGCTGTAATATCCCTGCACATCAGGCTGTGTGTTCTCATCCGGCTGTTATATCCCTGCACATCCGGCTGTTATATTATATCCCTGCACATCAGGCTGTGTGTTCTCATCCGGCTGTTATATCCCTGCACATCCGGCTGTTATATTATATCCCTGCACATCAGGCTGTGTGTTCTTATCCGGCTGTTATATCCCTGCACATCGGGCTGTGTGTTCTCATCCGGCTGTTATATCCCTGCACATCGGGCTGTGTGTTCTTATCCGGCTGTTATATTATATCCCTGCACATCCGGCTGTGTGTTCTCATCCGGCTGTTATATCCCTGCACATCCGGCTGTTATATTATATCCCTGCACATCCGGCTGTGTGTTCTCATCCGACTGTTATATCCCTGCACAACAGGCTGTATTTTCTCATCCGGCTGTGATATTCCTACACATCAGGCTGTGTGTTCTCATCCGGCTGTTATATTATATTCCTGCACATCTGGCTGTTATATTCCTGCACATCAGGCTGTTATTTCCATGCACATCCGGCTGTTATATTCCTGCACATCCGGCTGTTATATCCCTGCACATCCGGCTGTTATATCCCTGCACACCCGGCTGTGTCTTCTCATCCGGCTGGATTTATTAGGCGTCAGTTCGTCCTTGGGATATTTGGCCATTTTATCTCATGACTTTGTGAAGCCGATCACATCATTATTTTGCATAAAACCGCAACATCTCTGTCAGTTCTCACCTCGGCCAAGTCTATCCAACATGGAGCGCTGCTTATATCTCAGACCCAATGATAGCCGGAGACACAGGAGACTACGCAGAGAAGGCAGAGAGGAGCCATCATGAAGGAACATCACAACGTCCGTCCTCCTCAGCCAACCCCTCTAGTCTTCTTCAGGTACACTGACAATAGAAGCCGCGGTACGGACGTTCCTCTAAGTGTACCAGGAGCTAACGAATAACCCAATGTCAGGTCACATGTTCACCTTCATACTGAAGACAGGTGTCACTGAGGGCCCGATCAGCATCAGCTGGGGAAAACACAGTTCTCTGACCCTGTAGGTTACTGCAGCTAGTGAACCCAATTTTACGCCTGGAACAGGACAGGATCCATAGCACCCTACTGTGTAATGTAGCTGTAAGGTGGAGCCCCCCCTTATATCCCTGTGACCCCCCATCACTATACTGCACTATACATATATACACAGGGGGGGGGGGGGGGTGTTACTGTAATGTAGCTGTAAGGTGGAGCCCCCCCTTATATCCCTGTGTACCTCCATCCTCCCCTACCTGGTATAGCAGCTTCCGGCGTCTCCTCCTCCTTCACCTCACTCATACACGGGGGATCGCCCCTCATCCTCTCTTCTTCTGCTTCATCCTCCACTTTTATATTGTGGTTTCCCTCTGGACAGTCCTGGGAATACAGAGGACGGGGACATCTCTCTGGTGGATTCCTGTCACTGCCTCCATCTTTAAGGAACACACAGGGAGCCAATCCATTATACACAGCATGTTCTGAACAGATGATCTATTTCATGCACAGGAAACCCATAAAGAAAGGTTTTACTAGCTTCCCAACCAATGACAGTCTCCGCCACCTTACTCTGCTGATCGGCCTCCTCTTCTGCTTCATCTTTGACCTCAACCTTAATATAAATCAGATCTTCATCCTTAACAGATAAAAATAAAAGTTAAAAAGGTACTCCAGCAGGGGGGGGGGCACTCTTTAGCTGAGGGAAAAGACGTCCACTCACCTCCCCAGTTACAGCATCGCGGCGCTCCAGTTCCCGGCCGCTTCCTGGTGTCTGACGCAGGCCCGAGACGATACGTCTTAGGACTTGAAACGGATCCCGCCTCCGTCACTGACTGGCTAAGCGGACCTCAGACACCAGGAAGAGGCCAGGAAGAGGCCGGGAACCGGAGCGCCACGATGCGGGACCCGCCGCTGGAACCGGGGAGGAGGTGGCTGAGGGAAAAGACGTCCCAGCAAAAAAGTGCCCCCTGCTGGAGTACCCCTTTAAATGAACTTGAAATCACTCAATTTTTCATATTTTGGGGAGACGTTAGCGCCACCTACCTGATGATTCTCAGGGACATTTTTATAACAGTCTTCATCTGTTGGGAACACAAAGGGATTGAACAGATTATCTGCTATGCAAGAACCTGTGCTCACCCTCCGCTCTACAGAGCAGTGATAGAGACATGGAGCAAAGAACCTTCTGCTTACCTTGTGCTGTGAGGCCGGGCGGCTGATCCTCCATCATGAGCGGTTGCTCCCCCCGGTACAGATCCTTGTGTCCTTCTACATACTCCCACTCCTCCATGGAGAAATAGACGGCCACATCCTGACACCTTATAGGAACCTGACACACACAATGATCACAGAGAGAGAGACAGACAGTCATCACAGGGAGTAAAGGAAGATCCCAAAACCAATAATTACGTCTATAGAAAATACAGGAAATGTCTACTAAATTACGCCAATAAATGAGTGAGGAGCCAGGAAACCCTGAACCCCAAATCACACAAAGTTACACAATGTAACACCCCTCCTCCTGTAAGCTTACCTTACTGCTGGGGTCACACTGATAGTAACACAATGTAACATCCCTCCTCCTGTAAGCTTACCTTACTGCTGGGGTCACACACTGATAGTAACACAATGTAACACCCCTCCTCCTGTAAGCTTACCTTACTGCTGGGGTCACACACTGATAGTAACACAATGTAACACCCCTCCTCCTGTAAGCTTACCTTACTGCTGGGGGGTCACACTGATAGTAACACACTGTAACATCCCTCCTCCTGTAAGCTTACCTTACTGCTGGGGTCACACACTGATAGTAACACAATGTAACATCCCTCCTCCTGTAAGCTTACCTTACTGCTGGGGGGTCACACACTGATAGTAACACAATGTAACACCCCTCCTCCTGTAAGCTTACCTTACTGCTGGGGGGGTCACACTGATAGTAACACAATGTAACATCCCTCCTCCTGTAAGCTTACCTTACTGCTGGGGTCACACACTGATAGTAACACAATGTAACATCCCTCCTCCTGTAAGCTTACCTTACTGCTGGGGTCACACTGATAGTAACACAATGTAACATCCCTCCTCCTGTAAGCTTACCTTACTGCTGGGGTCACACACTGATAGTAACACAATGTAACATCCCTCCTCCTGTAAGCTTACCTTACTGCTGGGGTCACACACTGATAGTAACACAATGTAACATCCCTCCTCCTGTAAGCTTACCTTACTGCTGGGGGATCACACACTGATAGTAACACAATGTAACACCCCTTCTCCTGTAAGCTTACCTTACTGCTGGGGGGTCACACTGATAGTAACACAATGTAACATCCCTCCTCCTGTAAGCTTACCTTACTGCTGGGGTCACACACTGATAGTAACACAATGTAACATCCCTTCTCCTGTAAGCTTACCTTACTGCTGGGGTCACACTGATAGTAACACAATGTAACATCCCTCCTCCTGTAAGCTTACCTTACTGCTGGGGGGGGGGGGGGGTCACACTGATAGTAACACAATGTAACATCCCTCCTCCTGTAAGCTTACCTTACTGCTGGCGGGGGGTCACACTGATAGTAACACAATGTAACATCCCTCCTCCTGTAAGCTTACCTTACTGCTGGGGTCACACACTGATAGTAACACAATGTAACATCCCTCCTCCTGTAAGCTTACCTTACTGCTGGGGGGTCACACTGATAGTAACACAATGTAACATCCCTCCTCCTGTAAGCTTACCTTACTGCTGGGGGGGTCACACTGATAGTAACACAATGTAACACCCCTCCTCCTGTAAGCTTACCTTACTGCTGGGGGGGTCACACTGATAGTAACACAATGTAACATCCCTCCTCCTGTAAGCTTACCTTACTGCTGGGGTCACACTGATAGTAACACAATGTAATATCCCTCCTCCTGTAAGCTTACCTTACTGCTGGGGTCACACACTGATAGTAACACAATGTAACATCCCTCCTCCTGTAAGCTTACCTTACTGCTGGGGTCACACTGATAGTAACACAATGTAACACCCCTCCTCCTGTAAGCTTACCTTACTGCTGGGGTCACACTGATAGTAACACAATGTAACATCCCTCCTCCTGTAAGCTTACCTTACTGCTGGGGTCACACACTGATAGTAACACAATGTAACACCCCTCCTCCTGTAAGCTTACCTTACTGCTGGGGTCACACTGATAGTAACACAATGTAACATCCCTCCTCCTGTAAGCTTACCTTACTGCTGGGGTCACACTGATAGTAACACAATGTAACATCCCTCCTCCTGTAAGCTTACCTTACTGCTGGGGTCAAACTGATAGTAACACAATGTAACATCCCTCCTCCTGTAAGCTTACCTTACTGCTGGGGGGGGGTCACACTGATAGTAACACAATGTAACATCCCTCCTCCTGTAAGCTTACCTTACTGCTGGGGTCACACACTGATAGTAACACAATGTAACATCCCTCCTCCTGTAAGCTTACCTTACTGCTGGGGGGTCACACACTGATAGTAACACAATGTAACATCCCTCCTCCTGTAAGCTTACCTTACTGCTGGGGTCACACACTGATAGTAACACAATGTAACATCCCTCCTCCTGTAAGCTTACCTTACTGCTGGGGGGTCACACACTGATAGTAACACAATGTAACACCCCTCCTCCTGTAAGCTTACCTTACTGCTGGGGTCACACACTGATAGTAACACAATGTAACATCCCTCCTCCTGTAAGCTTACCTTACTGCTGGGGTCACACACTGATAGTAACACAATGTAACATCCCTCCTCCTGTAAGCTTACCTTACTGCTGGGGTGGTCACACACTGATAGTAACACAATGTAACACCCCTCCTCCTGTAAGCTTACCTTACTGCTGGGGTCACACTGATAGGAACACAATGTAACATCCCTCCTCCTGTAAGCTTACCTTACTGCTGGGGTCACACACTGATAGTAACACAATGTAACATCCCCCCTCCTGTAAGCTTACCTTACTGCTGGGGTCAAACTGATAGCAACACAATGTAACATCCCTCCTCCTGTAAGCTTACCTTACTGCTGGGGTCACACTGATAGTAACACAATGTAACATCCCTCCTCCTGTAAGCTTACCTTACTGCTGGGGTCACACACTGATAGTAACACAATGTAACATCCCTCCTCCTGTAAACTTACCTTACTGCTGGGGTCACACACTGATAGTAACACAATGTAACATCCCTCCTCCTGTAAGCTTACCTTACTGCTGGGGGGTCACACTGATAGTAACACAATGTAACATCCCTCCTCCTGTAAGCTTACCTTACTGCTGGGGGGTCACACTGATAGTAACACAATGTAACATCCCTCCTCCTGTAAGCTTACCTTACTGCTGGGGGGTCACACTGATAGTAACACAATGTAACATCCCTCCTCCTGTAAGCTTACCTTACTGCTGGGGTCACACTGATAGTAACACAATGTAACATCCCTCCTCCTGTAAGCTTACCTTACTGCTGGGGTCACACACTGATAGTAACACAATGTAACATCCCTCCTCCTGTAAGCTTACCTTACTGCTGGGGTCACACACTGATAGTAACACAATGTAACATCCCTCCTCCTGTAAGCTTACCTTACTGCTGGGGTCACACACTGATAGTAACACAATGTAACACCCCTCCTCCTGTAAGCTTACCTTACTGCTGGGGTCACACTGATAGGAACACAATGTAACATCCCTCCTCCTGTAAGCTTACCTTACTGCTGGGGTCACACACTGATAGTAACACAATGTAACATCCCTCCTCCTGTAAGCTTACCTTACTGCTGGGGGGTCACACACTGATAGTAACACAATGTAACACCCCTCCTCCTGTAAGCTTACCTTACTGCTGGGGTCACACACTGATAGTAACACAATGTAACATCCCTCCTCCTGTAAGCTTACCTTACTGCTGGGGGGTCACACACTGATAGTAACACAATGTAACACCCCTCCTCCTGTAAGCTTACCTTACTGCTGGGGTCACACTGATAGTAACACAATGTAACATCCCTCCTCCTGTAAGCTTACCTTACTGCTGGGGGGTCACACTGATAGTAACACAATGTAACATCCCTCCTCCTGTAAGCTTACCTTACTGCTGGGGTCACACTGATAGTAACACAATGTAACATCCCTCCTCCTGTAAGCTTACCTTACTGCTGGGGTCACACTGATAGTAACACAATGTAACATCCCTCCTCCTGTACGCTTACCTTACTGCTGGGGGGGTCACACACTGATAGTAACACAATGTAACATCCCTCCTCCTGTAAGCTTACCTTACTGCTGGGGTCACACTAATAGTAACACAATGTAACATCCCTCCTCCTGTAAGCTTACCTTACTGCTGGGGTCACACACTGATAGTAACACAATGTAACATCCCTCCTCCTGTAAGCTTACCTTACTGCTGGGGGGGGGGTCACACACTGATAGTAACACAATGTAACATCCCTCCTCCTGTAAGCTTACCTTACTGCTGGGGTCACACACTGATAGTAACACAATGTAACACCCCTCCTCCTGTAAGCTTACCTTACTGCTGGGGTCACACACTGATAGTAACACAATGTAACATCCCTCCTCCTGTAAGCTTACCTTACTGCTGGGGGGGGTCACACACTGATAGTAACACAATGTAACATCCCTCCTCCTGTAAGCTTACCTTACTGCTGGGGGGTCACACTGATAGTAACACAATGTAACACCCCTCCTCCTGTAAGCTTACCTTACTGCTGGGGTAACACACTGAGGAGCAGAGATCTCCACACACAACACAACAGCAGTGACTGCCCGACCAGGAGCTGCGGTGGAGGCTAGAATGTAGTTGCCAGAGGTAGGTCTTGAGGACCTTTGATGACGTCATGCCCATGTGACCAGCCTCATGTGTGGGAGGAGCTATCCTCCTCTGCTCGGTTTTCTATGAGGCGGCTGGTTTCCCGCTTTTCATGAGGCAGCAGTATAGTGAGTGCAGTGTATATGATCAGCAGGAGGTAAACCACTGTTTTGAGGGGTGTGTGGGTGCACTGCTATGTGATGCTCTGCAGGGTCAGTGTGTGTGGGTGCACTGTTATGTGATGCTCTGCAGGGTCAGTGTGTGTGGGTGCAATGTTCTGCAGGGACAGGTTTGTGGGTGCACTGTTATGTGATGCTCTGCAGGGACAGGTTTGTGGGTGCACTGTTATGTGATGCTCTGCAGGGAGAGGTTTGTGGGTGCGCTGTTATGTGATGCTCTGCAGGGTCAATGTGTGTGGGTGCACTGTTATGTGATGCTCTGCAGGGAGAGGTGTGTGGGTGCACTGTTATGTGATGCTCTGCAGGGACAGGTTTGTGGGTGCACTGTTATGTGTTATGTGATGCTCTGCAGGGACAGGTTTGTGGGTGCACTGTTATGTGATGCTCTGCAGGGAGAGGTTTGTGGGTGCACTGTTATGTGATGCTCTGCAGGGACAGGTTTGTGGGTGCACTGTTATGTGTTATGTGATGCTCTGCAGGGTTAGTGTGTGCGGGTGCACTGTTATGTGATGCTCTGCAGGGACAGGTTTGTGGGTGCACTGTTATGTGATGCTCTGCAGGGACAGGTTTGTGGGTGCACTGTTATGTGATGCTCTGCAGAGACAGGTTTGTGGGTGCACTGTTATGTGATGCTCTGCAGGGTCAGTGTGTGTGTGGGTGCACTGTTATGTGATGCTCTGCATGGACAGGTGTGTGGGTGCACTGTTATGTGATGCTCTGCAGGGACAGGTTTGTGGGTGCACTGTTGTGTGATGCTCTGCAGGGAGAGGTTTGTGGGTGCGCTGTTATGTGATGCTGTGCACGGACAGGTTTGTGGGTGCACTGTTATGTGATGCTCTGCAGGGAGAGGTTTGTGGGTGCACTGTTATGTGATGCTCTGCAGGGTCAGTGTGTGTGGGTGCATTGTTATGAGATGGTCTGCAGGGGGGGTGTGGGTGCGGGTGCACTGGTATGCAATGTTCTGCAGGGTCAGGGGTGTGTGGATGCACTGTTGTGAGATGATCTGCAGGGTCAGGGGTGTGTGGATCCATTGCTTTGGTTGAAAGCCCAGTGCACCCCAGCCGCCAGCAGTGATACCCCCACCCTGTGGCCCTGACCGTACCCCTTTGTCCCCTGGACCTTCAGTGCTGGCCACCACAGCCCCAACTCCCCTTCCCCCCCCCCCCCCCCCCCCCCAGTGATGTTCACAAAGACCGGACACCATCAACCACCCCCACCCAGGACCGCAGTAATGATCCGGCCCTCTGAGTGGCACAACTACATCCCCCCCCCCCCCGAACTTACTGATGAAGACGGGCTCTGGGCTTCTGCTCCTGAATCGCTGTAATGATCGACTATGCCCCCCCCCCCCCCGGAACTCTGCGGTGCTGGCCGTCACAGCCCCTAACCAGCCTGTACCCTCCCCCCCCATCATCTTCACCCCCCCCCCCCCCCCCCGGGTTCGCAGTTAAGATCATGCCCCCTGAGTGGCACAGCTCCCCCCTCACTGATGAAGACGGGCCCTGGGCTCCTGGACAGCTGTAATGATTAATGATCGGGCCCCCCATTCCTGGATTGTTGCCATGGTGCCCAACTGCAGCTTTAAAGGAAGGCCCCAGCGGGTGAGATGGGGGGAGCTCACAGTGCAGAGTGATGAGTGCCCCTCTGACCGGGAGCCCGATGGAGTGGTGCCCCTTGTATAGCGCCCTGCTTGCTTTCCCCTCCGTCCACCTCCACACTCCCCCTTCCCCTGAACCTCAGAAGTTCTCCGACCCCCCCCCCCCCCCCCCAACTGAAGGCGAAGATCCCCCTACCTCAACATACCCCGGACCCCCACCTGAACCTCAGCAGTCCAACCGTCCCCCGGACAAAGGGGCTGATCCTCCATCCCAGGTCTGACGGACCTCAGCGGTGAAAATATCAGCAGTGACAGCCTGACAGGACCGGAAATTGACAGGAGAGGTGAGATTACCCCCTAAAACTACAACCCCCACCATGTCCTGCTAACAGCTCATGATGGGAGTTGTAGTTTTGAAGCCTGTGGCCATCCAGAACTACAACCCCCATCATGCTTATAGGCTGATCATTTTGGGAGTTTTAGTTCTGCAGCAGATTAGAGGATGACAGCATAGGAGGAGGAGGAGGCGGCAGTGGCATAGTAGAACTACATCTCCCAGCATGGTGTGGTGATATGAAGCACTACAGTACACAAGGGGACATGTGATGTGTGTGGAATGTATGTTGGCGCACTAGACCATAGGGCTGGGTGATTAATCAAATTCAATTAATTTGCCCAGAATTTTAGAATCGATTTGAATTTTTTGTGAAAATCGTAAATTCATCGTAAAAATCATTGCGGGCGGTGAGGTGTACGAGGAGAGAAAGAGCTGCACAAGGCAGAAGACGGGGCCGCTGAACGTGGTTCTTGTGGCCAGCATTCTCTACCGGCCAAACACCAGGAGCGAGACGCCCATCACAGTCACTCTACCGCCGCAGGCGAGTGACCATCTGAACCCGTGCAGTGCGCGGGTTCAGAGGTGGGCGGTGCCTGGGAGCAGAGGGTGCACTCCGTACTGCAGGGGAGAAGGACATGTCCCAGAGAGTGCCGGCCACATGGGGACTACCGCCTCCCTGTACAGCCGGCAGCGGAGCGCCCCCAGATGTCACAGCACACTGGCAGCCGGGGGAAGAGCAAGCGGAACAGGTAAATACAGCCCTGCTCCCCGGTTCTGGAGGAGGCCGCGGGGGCTGCAGGGTAAGGTGATCGCATTGCTACGAGTCCTGGAGCTTTACAGCAGGATCAGGGGGTGCAGTGTAAACCCCCAATCCTGCTGTACAGCCCCAGAGCCTGCAGCAATGCGATCACCTTACCCTGCAGTCCCCGCGGCCTCCAGAGACCGAGGAGCTCCATGTGCGGCCAGGAGGAGGTGTGTCCAGCTACCCCAGTCCCATCTGGCACCCCCAGCCCCTCCCCCAGCTGCCCCACTTCACTCTGTTCCCCCCAGATGTCCCCCCCATTCACCCCCAGCCACCCCAGTCCCCCTCTGTCACCCCAGCTGCCCCAGTCTCCTCTGTTCCCCCCAGCTGCCCCAGTCCCCCACCCTCTGTACCCCCCGGCTGCCCCAGTCCCCCCCCCCCCTCTGTCGCCCCCAGCTGAAGGGGGATTTTCTGCTCTCATGGTTCCTGGTCAGGCCACCTCCAGTTCGATCAGGCTGTCCATCACTGCTGATGTCTTCACTGCCGAGATCTGAGGTGGGGTAGTTGGGGACAGTTGGGATGTGGAGGATCACTCCTGAGGTCCTGGTGGTATTACTCCTGAGGGGAAGGGGAAGTAGGGGAGCACTTTTGAGGTTCCGAAGGGTCCAGGGTGGAGGATTGCTGTGGATCGGCAGGGACACAGGGGAGAGCGAGTAGTGCGCTGTGCTCTGCGTTGACACAGCCGGGAGATACAAGGGGTGCTACTCAATCGGTACGGGGTGCGCTCCTTATTGCAGGGTAGGGTCCAGGTGGCAGGGGTGAAGGTGGGTAAGGGGAACTCATCGTTGCACAGTGAGGTCTGTAAAAGGAACACTGGGGCACCAAATCAGGAGTTCTGGATGCTTTCCTGGTGTGCATCAGGAAAGCATCCAGAGTTCTGGTGCTCCCGTATAGTTCTACGGGGGCGTCTGTGCCAGAATTTCGGATGAAATTAGGACAGAATGTGAAAAATCCTGACCTATTTTCCGGAACAGACGCCCTTCAGAAAAAATCCTGAAATGTGTCCATGACTAATGTACCCCTATGGGTCTGGAAATCTGGACAGATTTTCCGGATTTGTGACACATGATGGGGGTGGGGGAGGGGTTGTTTCTTAGCAATTATCACTGCTGGCGAGAATGAGATGGGTGGGGCTGCAAACATCACTGCTGCGGTCCCGGGGGACTTAGCGATCATCATTGTGCTGAGGTTGGGGGGGGGGGTAGCTAGATAGAGGAATGCTGCCAAGAATGCCTGTGGTCTGCTCCCAGCCTAGTGCTCCCAGTCTAGTGTCCGCTGCACTGGCACTGTGCCTGCCTGGGAGGGGGGCTGGTGCCTGCAGCTCCATGCAGGCGCCCACCCCGGCCTGTCACATGCACCCAGCCTGGCCTGTCACCAGAATTCCGGACACTTTCCTGATGTGCATCAGGAAAGTGTCCAGAATTCCGGCACTTCCATAGACCTCTATGGGCTGTCTCAGACATCTTTGCGACATATCCCTGCATCGGATACAAAAAAAAACTGTGAATGTAACCTTAATTTTCAAAATAAAGGTATAATATTGATTGCATAAAAAGCATTGTACACACTATTAGTTTATACAACCAGAATCTGCTGACAGATCACTGTGCAATATTAATCTTTAAATTGTTTGTAATAAAAGTTTATTTAAAAAAAAAAAAAAAAATGGTTTCATGTTTTTATTGGGGTGGGGGAGAGCTGGGGGTGTTGTTTCATTGTGTTTATTAGGGTGGGGGAGAGGTGATCAGCTGCTGATTGGCTGAGCTGACACTGCACAAGTCTTTGCTCAGCCAGTCATCGCCTGCAGCAATGCCCCGCCTCAGCCGCTGAGTGGCTGATGGTAGATTTAAAGAGACAGAGCACAGCACACTAAAAGCTCAGTGTACTGGAGAAGGAAGATCTTGAAGGTGAGTATGGACGCTTTACCCGCACTGCACCCATCCCAGAAAGGAAGGGGGCGTTTAACCCCCCTTCCTTGCGGGGATGGGTAAAGAGTGAGATTGGTCTGGCCACTAGGGAGTTGGTGTGGATACAGTGCATCCTCACAACCCCATCGTGGGCCACATTGTTCAGTATGGCACCAAAAGGGTTAAGTGGAGATGTGATGCATCCTCACTTAACCCCTTGTGTACCGGAGTGTAAGCAGCATCTGGCAAGATGCTGTATATTGTAAGGTGCAAAACACCTGTCAAAATGATGGGTGTTCTGCTCCTGCCCTTTTTTGTGTCTCCCCTTTTGTTTTTCAGATATTGGTAAACAGGCTTGTGACTGATTCGGTGGACAATGTCAATGACCAGTGTGGTCAACGAGGAGTGGGGGGGGGGGTTATTTTTTGAATAAAACATTATTTTTTTCAATTTGTCATCTTTACTTTACAGGCTGACAGATGGCATCCATGAGTCAGGGCTTAGTGTCAGCTGGTATAAAATGGCTAACACTAACCCCACCTTCCCCCATTATTACCCCAGTACCCCGTCTTTTATTTTTCTACATTTTTAAGCTTTAGGCTATGTTTACACTGCGTATGAATCCGGCCGTAGTTCGTACGCCGCCGTACATGAGCGGCCGAAACTACGGGCGTGGGAAAAATCGACATGCGGCCGGATGATACAAACTGCAAACATACGCCCGTAGTAGAGTTATGCTTCCCTAGCTTGTTTCGTAGTGATCTGAAACAAGTCATTTACTTGGAAATCTTCGCCCAGCCCAATAAAACACACAGAACCTTTTGGATCGAAAAATAAAGTTCAATTTGGCTGAAATAAGTACTTCGTACGGGACTGCACTGAAATCCACGGCCGTGAGTTTCAACATTTCCGTCCTCAAACAATGGTCTTGTTCATTTTTCATGGCGCCGTATATGATCCGGCCGTAAGCTCATACGTAGTGTGCATTGTGCGGGCGTATATCGTATACTTCCAAGCGAACGCATCAACCTCAAAACTACATCATGCGTATATTCGCGGTTTGCACTACGGACAGAAAAATACGCAGTGTGAACATAGCCCCAAAGTGAATCCGTCAGTGACTGGACCCGAGGTGCTAACAGTGTGTATCCCCTTGTGTGCATTGAACCTGTCTACAAAGCCTCTGTGCAGTGGGATTTTTCCACTTTACAAACAGTCTAACCAAGCGTCAAGGAGGAGTGGTGGCTTGGCATTTGTGCCGCATCTCAGCCCGCCTCACCACTACTTCCTCCCCTTTTTAATGCATATATACCTATTCGTCTGCCTCCTGCTCCCCGATATCATTATGTTGCTAATCGTGCATGCGTTGTTGGGCAGAAGTGCGGTGCACACATGCTGAGGGCCTGAAGCCAATGCCCTCTGCATCCTCCTCTTCCGCCCTATGGTGCATGCAGGAATGGTGTTATCAGGAGCACACCCTCAGAGGGAATTGTCTGTGCAGACGTGTAACAACATGACTACGACAGGGAGCAGGAGGCAGGCTAATGGGTAAAATGCATGAAAATGGGGTGAGGCGGGCCGAGGTGTGGCCCAAATGCCAAGCCAGTACTCTGTGACACTTGGTTAGAGTGCGTTTGTGGGAGTTTAAACAAATTACTGCAGGGAGGCTTTGTAGAAAGTGACCATGCACACCTATACTACACTGTCAGCACCTTGGGTCTGGCCCGGTGCTGACAGATTCCCTGTAAAGCCTGCCTATCAGAAACAACCTCTTTTAGATTATATGGCATGGAGAGAAAGGAGCTGCTGCACCTCACACCTGTGGCTGACACTAAGGGGCTGTTCACACAGAGCAAGAACGGCGGAATGCCGCCAGCCTCCGTGTCATAATGACCTTGTATGGGAGGCGCGTGCGGCTCCTCTCCCTGCGCTGAAGAATGAACATGTTCATTCTTCAGCGCCGAGAGATGCAGTGTGCACCGCACATAGCGTGTCATTAAGACACTAAGGCTGGCGGCATTCCGCCGTTCTTGCTCTGTGTGAATGGGCCCTAATGCTTCTCGGCTACATTTAAAAACCACCGCCAGGATGATGGTATGTAATTTGATTAAACCATATTGCCTCGTGTACCACGTGCAGGTCCCCTGAGTCCCTACACTACACACTGTCGGTCAGTGACCGCAAACCCCACAAAGCGAGCGCAAGCAGGGAAGGGAGGCCATAGAATGGTCCTGCAACCTCTTTTAGATTACTTTATTATTTCCAGTCTGGAGAGCAGGAGAGGTTTTCTATGTAGATTTTCTACTGCTCTGAACAGTTCCTGACACGGACAGAGGTGGCAGCAAAGAGCACTGTGTCAGACTAAAGAGAATACATCACTTCCTGTAGGACATACAGCAGCTGATATATACTGGAAGGTTGGATGTTTGTTAAGGAAATTACATATCTCTGGCACTAACCTTTACAATACCCATGTGCTGACATCTTTACTGCCTGTATAATGTGGCAGATGGATCAGTGAGTTCCATCCACCTCCCATTCTCCTTGTAGATGGATCAGTTCACTCTGTGTGGTGCAAGGACTGTGGCTGTCTCTCTCTCTGAGCTTGTCAGGCTCAGCTTTTTAGTGAGTGATGAGTTGCAATGTAGGTTACCAAAGCCCCCCACCCCCAATCTCTGACAACCAGGGACTCCAGGGGTAGGACCTACCTCTGGCAACTACATTCTAGCCTGCTCACAGTGAATGAGCTAGATTCCGGACTCCAGGGGTAGGACCTACTTCTGGCAACTACAGACTCCAATGGTAGGACCTACCTCTGGCAACTACATTCTAGCCTGCTCACAGTGAATGAGCTAGATTCCGGACTCCAGGGGTAGGACCTACTTCTGGCAACTACAGACTCCAATGGTAGGACCTACCTCTGGCAACTACATTCTAGCCTGCTCACAGTGAATGAGCTAGATTCCGGACTCCAGGGGTAGGACCTACTTCTGGCAACTACGGGCTCCAGGGGTAGGACCTACTTCTAGCAACTACATTCTAGCCTGCTCACAGTGAATGAGCTAGATTCCGGACTCCAGGGGTAGGACCTACTTCTGGCAACTACGGGCTCCAGGGGTAGGACCTACCTCTGGCAACTACATTCTAGCCTGCTCACAGTGAATGAGCTAGATTCCGGACTCCAGGGGTAGGACCTACTTCTGGCAACTACAGACTCCAATGGTAGGACCTACCTCTGGCAACTACATTCTAGCCTGCTCACAGTGAATGAGCTAGATTCCGGACTCCAGGGGTAGGACCTACTTCTGGCAACTACGGGCTCCAGGGGTAGGACCTACTTCTAGCAACTACATTCTAGCCTGCTCACAGTGAATGAGCTAGATTCCGGACTCCAGGGGTAGGACCTACTTCTGGCAACTACGGGCTCCAGGGGTAGGACCTACCTCTGGCAACTACATTCTAGCCTGCTCACAGTGAATGAGCTAGATTCCGGACTCCAGGGGTAGGACCTACTTCTGGCAACTACAGACTCCAATGGTAGGACCTACCTCTGGCAACTACATTCTAGCCTGCTCACAGTGAATGAGCTAGATTCCGGACTCCAGGGGTAGGACCTACTTCTGGCAACTACGGGCTCCAGGGGTAGGACCTACTTCTAGCAACTACATTCTAGCCTGCTCACAGTGAATGAGCTAGATTCCGGACTCCAGGGGTAGGACCTACTTCTGGCAACTACGGGCTCCAGGGGTAGGACCTACCTCTGGCAACTACATTCTAGCCTGCTCACAGTGAATGAGCTAGATTCCGGACTCCAGGGGTAGGACCTACTTCTGGCAACTACAGACTCCAATGGTAGGACCTACCTCTGGCAACTACATTCTAGCCTGCTCATAGTGAATGAGCTAGATTCCGGACTCCAGGGGTAGGACCTACTTCTGGCAACTACGGGCTCCAGGGGTAGGACCTACTTCTAGCAACTACATTCTAGCCTGCTCACAGTGAATGAGCTAGATTCCGGACTCCAGGGGTAGGACCTACTTCTGGCAACTACGGGCTCCAGGGGTAGGACCTACCTCTGGCAACTACATTCTAGCCTGCTCACAGTGAATGAGCTAGATTCCGGACTCCAGGGGTAGGACCTACTTCTGGCAACTACAGACTCCAATGGTAGGACCTACCTCTGGCAACTACATTCTAGCCTGCTCATAGTGAATGAGCTAGATTCCGGACTCCAGGGGTAGGACCTACTTCTGGCAACTACGGGCGCAACTACGGGCTCCAGAGGTAGGACCTACCTCTGGCAATTACATTCTAGCCTGCTCACAGTGAATGAGCTAGATTCCGGACTCCAGGGGTAGGACCTACTTCTGACAACTACGGGCTCCAGGGGTAGGACCTACTTCTAGCAACTACATTCTAGCCTGCTCACATTGAATGAGCTAGATTCCGGACTCCAGGGGTAGGACCTACTTCTGGCAACTACGGGCTCCAGGGGTAGGTCCTACCTCTGGCAACTACATTCTAGCCTGCTCACAGTGAATGAGCTAGATTCCGGACTCCAGGGGTAGGACCTACTTCTGGCAACTACAGACTCCAATGGTAGGACCTACCTCTGGCAACTACATTCTAGCCTGCTCATAGTGAATGAGCTAGATTCCGGACTCCAGGGGTAGGACCTACTTCTGGCAACTACGGGCTCCAGAGGTAGGACCTACCTCTGGCAATTACATTCTAGCCTGCTCACAGTGAATGAGCTAGATTCCGGACTCCAGGGGTAGGACCTACTTCTGGCAACTACGGGTTCCAGGGGTAGGACCTACCTCTGGCAACTACATTCTAGCCTGCTCATAGTGAATGAGCTAGATTACGGACTCCAGGGGTAGGACCTACTTCTGGCAACTACGGGCTCCAATGGTAGGACCTACCTCTGGCAACTACATTCTAGCCTGCTCATAGTGAATGAGCTAGATTACGGACTCCAGGGGTAGGACCTACTTCTGGCAACTACGGGCTCCAGGGGTAGGAGCTACCTCTGGCAATTACATTCTAGCCTCCTCAGTAGAGAACAGTCTAAATTCTGTACTTCAGGGGTAAAAATTACTTTTTAGCAACTCCAGGGGTAGGACCTACCTCTGGCAACTACATTCTAGCCTTCTCCTACTGAATGGGCTAGATTCCGGACTCCAGGGGTAGGACCTACTTCTAGCAACTACATTCTAGCCTGCTCACACTGAATGGGCTAGATTCCGGTCTCCAGAGGTAGGACCTACCCCTGGCAACTACATTCTAGTCTCAACCCAGGAGCTGCTCTGTATCTGGTATATGCTGGAGGTGTAGGACCTGTGATGATGTCACAATCATGTGACCAGTACATGTGGGGGCGGAGCTCAGCAGTGCAGGAGAGAAGAGATTGTGGTGAAGGACCTGTGATCATGTGACAGGAGTGGGCGGGGCTCCCCACACACTGCACTGCCAGGACCTTATACCCTTCTATATGATGGAGAAGGACAGGAATGAGATCAGTAACAGCATACCTCCCAACTTTTGCAAAGAGCAAAGAGGGATATGTGCCCCGCGGTCCCCATAGCCACGCCCCATAGCAACCCTCCATAGCCACTCCCCTACAGTCACCACATGCTGCTGACTAAATAGTGCCCTATACAGTATCCAATCCCCCCCAAAATGCCCTATATAGTATCCAATCCCCCACATAGTATCCAATCCCCCATATAGTGCCCACATAGTAGTCAATGCCCCCAAATATGCCCCACATAGTAACCAATGCCCCCATATAGTGCCCCACATAGTAGCCAATCCCTCATATAGTGCCCCACATAGTAGCCAATCCCCCCATATAGTGCCCACATAGTATCCAATCCCCCCATATAGTGCCCCACATAGTAGCCAATCCCCCCATATAGTGCCCCACATAGTAATCAATCCCCCATATAGTGCCCACATAGTAGTCAATGCCCCCAAATATGCCCCACATAGTAGCCAATGCCCCCATATAGTGCCCCACATAGTAGCCAATCCCTCATATAGTTCCCCCACATAGTAGCCAATCCCCCCATATAGTGCCCCACATAGTAGCCAATGCCCCCCATATAGTGCCCACATAGTAGCCAATGCCCCCAAATATGCCCCACATAATAGCCAATCCCCATATAGTGCCCCTCATAGTAGCCAATCCCCCATATAGTGCCCCACATAGTAGCCAATGCCCCCATATAGTGCCCCACATAGTAGCCAATGCCCCCATATATGCCCCACATAGTAGCCAATGCCCCCATATAGTGCCCCACATAGTAGCCAATCCCCCATATAGTGCCCACATATTATCCAATCCCCCATATAGTGCCCACATATTATCCAATCCCCATATAGTGCCCCCCATAGTAGCCAATCCCCCATATAGTGCCTCCCATAGTAGCCAATGCCCCCATATAGTGCCCCACATAGTAGCCAATACCCCCTTATATGCCCCACATAGTAGCCAATGCCCCCATATAGCGCCCCACAGAGTAGCCAATCCCCCCATTAGTGTGGCCCCTTGAAAAAAACAATAAACCAGTAACTCACCTGTCCGCCGGCCCCAGCAGCTCCTCTCCCGGCAGAGCGCGCACTCCCATCATCCTCCGGGGCGGGCAGCGGGGTACAGAGACACTGACTGGGCCGGAAGTGACTCATGATGCAGGTCACTTCCGGTACAGTCAGTGTCTGTATACCCCGCTGCCCGCCCCGGAGGATGATGGGAGTGCACGCTCTGCCGGGAGAGGAGCTGCTGGGACCGAGGACAGGTGAGTTACTGGTTTATTGTTTTTTTCGCTGGGGCCACATATAACGCGGGACACGGGGGGGGGGGGGGGGCGTTCCGAAAACGGGACTGTTCCGTGGAATCCAGGACAGTTGGGAGGTTTGAGTAACAGTATATTACACGTCACCTTGGAGATCCATTGAAATCTGGTCTTACTACTGCTAAATAGGATTACTTTACTTCCCTCATATCTTCTTGGTCTCACAACCCTAGACAAGTGTTTAACAACTTCATTCCCCCCGTACAGTCCCTCCTGCCCGTTCAGCGCTCTTCCCCAATAATTCCCCTCTTCACCATCCCAGAAGAACATCTCTCCACATCCCACCTCATCTCCAACCTTACCTCAGCATTTGTCTCAGCAGTAACATGTCACTATGTATTGCGGCTCCAGATGTGATGAGGGGAAGGTATACAGTGCATGTACACGGGAGAATTACTCTAAACTGCAGTCGACATGATAGTGGAGCTTTACTGCATAGTAAGCAGAATATATAGCAAGAGGTGAGGTGTGTGTCATTCACAACAGTACAAGTGATTCCATTTCATTCTATTGTCTCTCACACTGACATCTTTCCCTCTCCATATAAACATGCAACCATTATTCCCGTCCTCCACAAGCCTTCCCTCCACCCGTCCTCCAAAAGCCTTCCCTCCACCCGTCCTCCAAAAGCCTTCCCTCCACCCGTCCTCCACCAGCCTTCCCTCCACCCGTCCTCCACAAGCCTTCCCTCCACCCGTCCTCCACCAGCCTTCCCTCCACCCGTCCTCCACAAGCCTTCCCTCCACCCGTCCTCCACCAGCCTTCCCTCCACCCGTCCTCCACAAGCCTTCCCTCCACCCGTCCTCCACCAGCCTTCCCTCCACCCGTCCTCCACAAGCCTTCCCTCCACCCGTCCTCCAAAAGCCGTCCCTCCACCCGTCCCCCACAAGCCTTCCTTCCACCCGTCCTCCACAAGCCTTCCCTCCACCCGTCCTCCACAAGCCATCCCTCCACCCGTCCTCCACAAGCCTTCCCTCCACCCGTCCTCCACAACCCTTCCCTCCACCCGTCCTCCACAACCCTTCCCTCCATCCGTCCTCCACAACCCTTCCCTCCATCCGTCCTCCACAACCCTTCCCTCCACCCGTCCTCCACAACCCTTCCCTCCACCCGTCCTCCACCAGCCTTCCCTCCATCCGTCCTCCACAAGCCTTCCCTCCACCCGTCCTCCACAAGCCTTCCCTCCACCCGTCCTCCACCAGCCTTCCCTCCACCCGTCCTCCACAAGCCTTCCCTCCACCCGTCCTCCACCAGCCTTCCCTCCACCCGTCCTCCACCAGCCTTCCCTCCACCCGTCCTCCACAACCCTTCCCTCCACCCGTCCTCCACAAGCCTTCCCTCCACCCGTCCTCCACAAGCCTTCCCTCCACCCGTCCTCCACAACCCTTCCCTCCACAACCCTTCCCTCCACCCGTCCTCCACAACCCTTCCCTCCATCCGTCCTCCACCAGCCTTCCCTCCACCCGTCCTCCACCAGCCTTCCCTCCACCCGTCCTCCACCAGCCTTCCCTCCACCCGTCCTCCACCAGCCTTCCCTCCACCCGTCCTCCACAAGCCTTCCCTCCACCCGTCCTCCACAACCCTTCCTTCCATCCGTCCTCCACAAGCCTTCCCTCCACCCGTTCCCCACAAGCCTTCCTTCCACCTGTTTTCCATAAGCCGTCCCTCCACTCGTCCTCCACCCAACTTCACAAGCAGTCTTTCTGCCTGTCCTCCACAACCCTTCCCTCCACCCGTCCTCCAAAAGCCTTCCCTCCACCCGTCCTCCACAAGCCTTCCCTCCACCCGTCCTCCACAAGCCTTCCCTCTACCCGTCCTCCACAAGCCTTCCCTCTACCCGTCCTCCACAAGCCTTCCCTCTACCCGTCCTCCACAAGCCTTCCCTCTACCCGTCCTCCACAAGCCTTCCCTCTACCCGTCCTCCACAAGCCTTCCCTCTACCCGTCCTCCACAAGCCTTCCCTCTACCCGTCCTCCACAAGCCTTCCCTCTACCCGTCCTCCACAAGCCTTCCCTCTACCCGTCCTCCACAAGCCTTCCCTCCACCCGTCCTCCAAAAGCCTTCCCTCCACCCGTCCTCCAAAAGCCTTCCCTCTACCCGTCCTCCACAAGCCTTCCCTCCACCCGTCCTCCAAAAGCCTTCCCTCCACCCGTCCTCCACAAGCCTTCCCTCCACCCGTCCTCCACAAGCCTTCCCTCCACCCGTCCTCCACAAGCCTTCCCTCCACCCGTCCTCCAAAAGCCTTCCCTCCACCCGTCCTCCACAAGCCTTCCCTTCACCAATCCCCCACAATCCTTCCCTTTACCCGTCCTCCACAAGCCATCGCACCGCCTGTCCTCCATAAGCCGTCCCTCCACCCGTCCTCCACCCAACCTCCACAAACCTTTCTTTCTGCCTGTCCTCCACAAGCGTCCCACCACCCGCTGCCTCGGGGTCACCTTTGACATATACAGGCCCCGAGCACCTCCGTCTGTAATGGTCCAGAACAGTATATAATGTCAGGCGTCTGGAAATGTATTGTTGCTATTGGCAACCTTAGACAGTCTGTATTAGGGCCTAAGTATTTGCTGCTCTTCCTTAGCTCTCTTGTAGTAGTATTGTTTTCTGCTATGTATTTATTTAATATGTTGTTATGTATTAATCGCTAATAATACAAGTGTTGAGATTGATCAGTGCTCCTCCCCTGCAACCTATCACACTCTAGTGATTGGCCAGGGGAAGCTAGCTCCGCCCACCTTTTACCCAGAGGGCTGTGTGGTCTTGTCAGTTGGTAGTCTGGCATTGCCAGAGTCACATCTAACCTCCCTGCGTCACCTGAGTAATCCTGTCAGACTCAATCCTCCTAACCCCCTAACCTCTTTCCAGTCATCCATAAGGACTAATACGCGTCCTCAAAGTCTCAGCAGGAGACGAAAAATGAAAATTGGCTCCGTCCTTAAGAGGTTAAATTATTAACAATGACGTACAAGGCCGTCCACAACCTGTCCCCTCCGTACATCTCTGACCTGATATCCCGCTACCGCCCCTCACGCAACCTTCCATCCTCCATCTCCATGACCTCTGTCTGCACTACCCCCTTGTTCGTATCTCACACAATCACCTCCAAGACTTTGCCCGACCCTCCCCCATACTCTGGAACACCTTACCATGTAGACTGTAATCCCTGGCGGGCAGGCTCCTCTCCCACTATGTAATACCTGGCGGGCAGGCTCCTCTCCCACTATGTAATCCCTGGCGGGCAGGCTCCTCTCCCACTATGTAATACCTGGCGGGCAGGCTCCTCTCCCACTATGTAATACCTGGCGGGCAGGCTCCTCTTTCCCTATGTAATACCTGGGGGGCAGGCTCCTCTTTCCCTATGTAATACCTGGGGGGCAGGCTCCTCTCTCCCTATGTAATACCTGGGGGGCAGGCTCCTCTCTCCCTATGTAATACCTGGCGGGCAGGCTCCTCTTCCCCTATGTAATACCTGGGGGCAGGCTCCTCTCTCCCTATGTAATACCTGGCGGGCAGGCTCCTCTCTCCCTATGTAATACCTGGCGGACAGGCTCCTCTCCCCCTATGTAATACCTGGGGGGCAGGCTCCTCTCCCCCTATGTAATACCTGGGGGGCAGGCTCCTCTCCCCCTATGTAATACCTGGCGGGCAGGCTCCTCTCTCACTATGTAATACCTGGGGGGCAGGCTCCTCTTTCCCTATGTAATACCTGGGGGGCAGGCTCCTCTCTCCCTATGTAATACCTGGCGGGCAGGCTCCTCTTCCCCTATGTAATACCTGGGGGGCAGGCTCCTCTCTCCCTATGTAATACCTGGGGGACAGGCTCCTCTCTCCCTATGTAATACCTGGGGGACAGGCTCCTCTCTCCCTATGTAATACCTGGCGGGCAGGCTCCTCTCTCCCTATGTAATACCTGGCGGACAGGCTCCTCTCCCCCTATGTAATACCTGGGGGGCAGGCTCCTCTCTCCCTATGTAATACCTGGCGGGCAGGCTCCTCTCCCCCTATGTAATACCTGGCGGGCAGGCTCCTCTCCCCCTATGTAATACCTGGCGGGCAGGCTCCTCTCTCCCTATGTAATCCCTGGCGGGCAGGCTCCTCTCTCCCTATGTAAGCCCTGGCGGGCAGGCTCCTCTCTCCCTATGTAAGCCCTGGCGGGCAGGCTCCTCTCTCCCTATGTAAGCCCTGGCGGGCAGGCTCCTCTCTCCCTATGTAAGCCCTGGCGGGCAGGCTCCTCTCTCCCTATGTAAGCCCTGGCGGGCAGGCTCCTCTCTCCCTATGTAATAACTGGCGGGCAGGCTCCTCTCTCCCTATGTAATAACTGGCGGGCAGGCTCCTCTCTCCCTATGTAATAACTGGCGGGCAGGCTCCTCTCTCCCTATGTAATAACTGGCGGGCAGGCTCCTCTCTCCCTATGTAATAACTGGCGGGCAGGCTCCTCTTTCCCTATGTAATAACTGGCGGGCAGGCTCCTCTCTCCCTATGTAATAACTGGCGGGCAGGCTCCTCTCCCCCTATGTAATACCTGGCGGGCAGGCTCCTCTCCCCCCTATGTAATACCTGGCGGGCAGGCTCCTCTCCCCCCTATGTAATACCTGGCGGGCAGGCTCCTCTCCCCCTATGTAAGTCCTGGCGGGCAGGCTCCTCTCCCGCTATGTAATCCCTGGCGGCCAGGCTCCTCTCTCCCTATGTAATACCTGGCGGGCAGGCTCCTCTCCCCCTATGTAATCCCTGGCGGCCAGGCTCCTCTCTCCCTATGTAATACCTGGCGGGCAGGCTCCTCTCCCCCTATGTAATACCTGGCGGGCAGGCTCCTCTCTCCCTATGTAAGCCCTGGCGGGCAGGCTCCTCTCTCCCTATGTAATACCTGGCGGGCAGGCTCCTCTCTCCCTATGTAATACCTGGCGGGCAGGCTCCTCTCTCCCTATGTAATACCTGGCGGGCAGACTCCTCTCTCCCTATGTAATACCTGGCGGGCAGGCTCCTCTCTCCCTATGTAATACCTGGCGGACAGGCTCCTCTCTCCCTATGTAATACCTGGCGGGCAGGCTCCTCTCTCCCTATGTAACCCCTGGCGGGCAGTCTCCTCTCTATGTAATACCTGGCGGGCAGGCTCCTCTCTCCCTATGTAAGGCCTGGCGGGCAGGTTCCTCTCTCCCTATGTAATACCTGGCGGGCAGGCTCCTCTCTCCCTATGTAATACCTGGCGGGCAGGCTCCTCTCTCCCTATGTAATACCTGGCGGGCAGGCTCCTCTCCCCCTATGTAATACCTGGCGGGCAGGCTCCTCTCTCCCTATGTAAGCCCTGGCGGGCAGGCTCCTCTCTCCCTATGTAAGCCCTGGCGGGCAGGCTCCTCTCTCCCTATGTAAGCCCTGGCGGGCAGGCTCCTCTCTCCCTATGTAAGCCCTGGCGGGCAGGCTCCTCTCTCCCTATGTAAGCCCTGGCGGGCAGGCTCCTCTCTCCCTATGTAATAACTGGCGGGCAGGCTCCTCTCTCCCTATGTAATAACTGGCGGGCAGGCTCCTCTCTCCCTATGTAATAACTGGCGGGCAGGCTCCTCTCTCCCTATGTAATACCTGGCGGGCAGGCTCCTCTCTCCCTATGTAATAACTGGCGGGCAGGCTCCTCTCTCCCTATGTAATAACTGGCGGGCAGGCTCCTCTCTCCCTATGTAATAACTGGCGGGCAGGCTCCTCTCTCCCTATGTAATAACTGGCGGGCAGGCTCCTCTCCCCCTATGTAATACCTGGCGGGCAGGCTCCTCTCCCCCCTATGTAATACCTGGCGGGCAGGCTCCTCTCCCCCTATGTAAGTCCTGGCGGGCAGGCTCCTCTCCCGCTATGTAATCCCTGGCGGCCAGGCTCCTCTCTCCCTATGTAATACCTGGCGGGCAGGCTCCTCTCCCCCTATGTAATCCCTGGCGGCCAGGCTCCTCTCTCCCTATGTAATACCTGGCGGGCAGGCTCCTCTCCCCCTATGTAATACCTGGCGGGCAGGCTCCTCTCTCCCTATGTAAGCCCTGGCGGGCAGGCTCCTCTCTCCCTATGTAAGCCCTGGCGGGCAGGCTCCTCTCTCCCTATGTAATACCTGGCGGGCAGGCTCCTCTCTCCCTATGTAATACCTGGCGGGCAGGCTCCTCTCTCCCTATGTAATACCTGGCGGGCAGACTCCTCTCTCCCTATGTAATACCTGGCGGGCAGGCTCCTCTCTCCCTATGTAATACCTGGCGGACAGGCTCCTCTCTCCCTATGTAATACCTGGCGGGCAGGCTCCTCTCTCCCTATGTAACCCCTGGCGGGCAGTCTCCTCTCTATGTAATACCTGGCGGGCAGGCTCCTCTCTCCCTATGTAAGGCCTGGCGGGCAGGTTCCTCTCTCCCTATGTAATACCTGGCGGGCAGGCTCCTCTCTCCCTATGTAATACCTGGCGGGCAGGCTCCTCTCTCCCTATGTAATACCTGGCGGGCAGGCTCCTCTCTCCCTATGTAATACCTGGCGGGCAGGCTCCTCTCTCCCTATGTAATACCTGGCGGGCAGGCTCCTCCCTACCTATGTAATCCCTGGCGGGCAGGCCCCTCTCTCCCTATGTAATACCTGGCGGGCAGGCTCCTCTCTCCCTATGTAATACCTGGCGGGCAAGCTCCTCTCTCCCTATGCAATCCCTGGCGGGCAGGCCCCTCTCTCCCTATGTAATACCTGGCGGGCAGGCTCCTCTCTCCCTATGTAATACCTGGCGGGCAGGCTCCTCTCTCCCTATGTAAGCCCTGGCGGGCAGGCTCCTCTCTCCCTATGTAATACCTGGCGGGCAAGCTCCTCTCTCCCTATGCAATCCCTGGCGGGCAGGCCCCTCTCTCCCTATGTAATACCTGGCGGGCAGGCTCCTCTCTCCCTATGCAATCCCTGGCGGGCAGGCTCCTCTCTCCCTATGTAATACCTGGCGGGCAGGCTCTTCTACAGGACTGGATTCTCCTCCACTTTCTGGGGGTCATGTTGAATTTCTATCTCTTAAAATGATGATGGTTGATGGGTAAGATTGTCATCTTACAGTGTGACCCTTTATATGCCATGTCCGCTGTCACACAACCCCCCAATGTGATTGGCTCTCGGTGAACGAGTTCCTGGGGGAGATTTATCAAACATGGTGTAAAGTGAAACTGGCTCAGTCACCCCCGGCAACCAATCAGATTCCACCTTTCATTCCTCACAGACTCTTTGGAAAATTAAAGGTGAAATCTTATTGGTTGCAACTGAGCCAGTTCTACCTTACACCAGTTTGATAAATCCCCCCCCCCCCCCCCCCTCTGTTTCTGGGTATTGGCCAGCCTTAAAGGGGTACTCCAGTGAAAGCTTTTTCACAATAATTGAAACAAGTTACAAAGTTATATAACTGTAATATGCTTCTCTCACCTATCTTTTTCCCCCTTAGTCCCCCCCCCCCCAGAAAGTGAAGTAAAATTCTTACCTAATGACTGTTGACCCCAAGCTTCTCTTTGGCTGCCATTTTGTGACAATGACATCATCAGGAGGGAGGCAGGTCTAAGCCCTGTTAGGCCAGCCTCCTTTTGTCAGATGACTCAGGTTGCTCAGCTCTGATTGGCTGAGCAGGCTGTAAGCCATCTAAAAGTCTGTAAGTCAGACATCACAGGAGGCAAAGTGCATCATGGGTAGTGAAAAAAAAAATTGAAGAAACCAACTGGAGCTTCAGGGACCTGCAAGCAGCGGGAAATTCAAATGGAGACAGACTCTGGAGTGGTAAGTGGGGAAACTATGTTTATGATTGACCCTTTAACGTCTGGGGGGGCTTGTTTTTATGTTATATTTCAAAATTATAATAAAATTAAGAATAAAAAAAAAAAAAAACAAGAAGCAACAGCAGCAGCGGCAATTTCCACATGACAAACGTTTTATTGAAACACAGGCCGCCCCCGGGTGCTGTATACCCCACAACATGACACCATCTCGTGACTTGTGACCTTGAACATTAATAACGGCCGACAACGTCTTACTTTACAACAGTAATAGGGAGGATCACGCTGACAGTATATATATATACCCTCAGTACTTCTCCTGAACACCTCCGGTATCTATAATTCAGGGGGGATCAGCAATAATAACATATATACATATACATATTCATACATACAGCAATAACATAGCGTCTCTCCGGTGACATTTCTCATGGAAAACCAGACTTGGTTGATTGGTAAAACATTTCCCACATTGTGAACATGAAAAGGCCTCCTCTTCTGTAGGATTGCAGTCATGGCTATCAAGAAGGGATTTCTGTACAAAGCATTTCCCACACTCTAAACATGTAGAAGCGTTCTCTCCGGTGTGATGTTGTTCTTGTCCAATAAAACGCGAGTGATTTGAGAAACTTTTCCCACATGCAGAATATGAATCTGTCTTCTCACCTCTGTGACTTCTCTCATGTAATTCAAGAAGACATTGTTTACCAAAACATTTCCCACACTTTGAACAGGGTAAGGACGTTACTTTTGTGTGGCTTTTTGCATGTGTAACGAGACCTGATCTTTTTATAAATCGTTTTCCACACTCTGAACAAGTAAAAGGTTTTTCTGCGTGAAGATTGAATCTCTTTGGAGAACCTTTCCTACAATGAGAAGATAAATACAGCTTCTCTGCTGTGTGAACTCTCTCGTGTGCTACACGTTGTGATTTATTTAAAAAACATTTCCCACATTCTGAACATGAATGCGGCTTTTCTGCTGTGTGAATTCTCTCGTGTGCTACAAGGTGTGATTTGTTTACAAAACGTTTCCCACATTCTGAACATGAATAGGGCTTCTCGGCTGCGTGAATTATCTCGTGCGTTACAAGGTGTGCTTTGTTGCCAAAACACTTCCCACATTCTGAACATGAATACGAATTCCCTCTTGTGTGACTTTTTCTGTGTGTAACAAGACCTGATCTTTTTAGAAAAAGTTTCCCACATTCTTCACATTGAAACCTTTTCTCTTTTTTCGGCTCCGTCCTTGCGGTAGCGGTGTGTGAGCGGTCAGGAGAGGGTTCCTCATGGTCAGGAGGATTATATGATAGATCTGTAGTGTGACGTCCTGGATGTACAGTAAGGGGGAGGAGGGCTTCTCCTGAGGAGTGCTGCTCCGCACCTTCATCCTCTTCTTTGTAATTCGGCCATAACAGGAAGTGTCCCTCAGAGATAGAACAGGGATATTCTGTGAGGGTCAAAAATATTTTATAAAAAAATACCGTAAAGTAAGAAACAATATAACAGTTTTTTTTGGGTGAATGAGGTGACTTTTTTTTATTTATTTTTTAATTATTTAAAGGAATTTTCAAGAATTATAAAAACATGGCCGCTTTATTCCAAGACTATCAGAGCAGGCTGTGTGATGTATTGCAGTGACTAGATCTGAACTGTAATGCTGCACACAACCTGAAGACAGGGGAGGGGCTATTTATTGTTTTGCTTTATTAAGAAGGCAGCCATGTTATCCTGATCCTGAATAACCCAATCTAGTCTCTATCTAGTCTCATCTTGTCATACATCTGGTATTCACGTATAGGAAGATGGAAGATGATGTGTATAGCTTCTATGATTACTCATTGTCTCTGCCATCAGGTGATCACTTGGTTTCACAAGTATATTGCACATATATATTATACTGACACTGATGAGATTAATTTATTTTCCTTCAATTTCACAATTCACTGACCAAAAGAAAAATTATTAAAATGTAACCTTTATTAACTCTTTCAAAAAGATTTATGATCATTCAAAAAAATACTCAAAAAGAAAAAAAAAAACTCTATAACGCAGCCAACACCATCCTCTTGTGCACATGCAGAGACTCTTGTCCATAAATAAGTCCTATTATATAACATAACGTGCATATTTCTTTATTTATATTGCACTTGAGTGTGTTTGCACTTATTTTGTATTATGCTAGATCACACGGTCTTTGTGTTTTTGTCCCTTTTAGCTTAATTGATTATGTAAAGTCTTTTTTTGTGAGCAATCAATTTATACACTCCAATAGAGTCCTTGTAAAAAATGAAGAGTTTATTTACTTCCCTTTTATTTCCACCGTAGTAGGTATCAGAAGTCCTTCACTTTATATTGCACTGGCCCGACGCGTTTCCTGAACCATTATTCTCCAGGGCCGTAGGGTAAGCTCACATTTTTCTTGGGACCTTTGTTGGAATCCTTCTGCACGGCTCTGATGATGGCCGCACACTGATCAGCGCACATCGGCTTCTATTTATATAACACATGAGCCCGCCTTTTATTTGACAGACTGATCTCCTGACTAATCAGAGCAGGTTCTACTCGTAGTTCCTGTCCAGAGATGTCTCAGTCCGGGGCGATCCTCACGTGATGTTATTGGTTTATATCCGTTGCCTGGATACCCGAGACGCACACGCGTCCCAAGCCTCGCTATGGATTCTATACCTCAATGGTAAGAATGGTCTGGTTGGAGACATTACGATTTGTTTTTAACATAAGTCTGTAATATAGGTCTTTTTCTTCTGGTTTGTATGTTTCTTTTGGCTCACCGAAAGCACATGTATGATACATAGTCATTAAGGCCGTACGGCTGTGCTGAGTTCATTCTGAAGATCCAGCGCGCTTCACATTGTAGTAGTCGCTTGTCATCATCTCCCTTCAATACATGTCTTTTCACCACTTCCAGTACTTGACATTTGAGCACTTCCCAGTTTCCTCCATGTTTCTCCATAAAGTGAAGTGCTACAGGAGTTGTACGTTTATTTTTTATATCCCCTAGATGCTCACTTAGCCATAATTTTGTGGGCAGGGGCATGTCAGCATGTACACCACTCCTGATGTCTCACAGTTTGCAAAATCCCGCATCACTATTTTCTCCCGTGCTGCTGCTCTTAAAGGATTTTCCAGGGGTGATGTATTTGCACATTGTGCATTTACTGCATGGATATGTTCCTGAGACCTCCGTGCGGTTTGTTCTTATTATGCAGGGAGGTAACTGTGCACCAGTCGGTCCTTCAGATTGCGGCCCCTCCAATACGTAATTTGTGGTCTACCAGGTAAAAACCGCGTAATAGTTTGGTCCAACTTCAGAACAGGCCAATAGAGGGTCAAGATTTGTTTAACCTCCTCAGACTTTACATCATACGTGCCTATAATTCGAGACACCTGTTCTCCATCATCAGTTTTTGTTTTAGATCTTAGTAGTTCTGTCCGATTTCTTTGCATCGCCTTCCAATAGGTGTTTCTAAGAACTTTCTTAGGATAGCCCCTTCTCAGGAGTCTGTCCCATAATTCAGCAGCCTTTTGTTTAAATTCTGTTAGAGTGGAGCAGTTCCGACGTAATCTCAAGTACTGGCCTGTCGGTATGCCAGCTTTAAGTGCCCTTGGGTGACAACTTCCCCATTTTAGCAAGGAATTGGTCACTGTTTCCTTCCTATAAACAGTCGTGTGTAACCTTCCATTTGTAGCAATCTGTATATCTAGGTCCAAAAACACCATCCTCTGTTTGCTGATAGTTTTGTGAACCTCAGACCCAGCTGATTGTTATTCAGGTCGTTCACAAAAGCATTGAATTCCTCCTCCGAGGAAGACCGTACCAGCAGCACATAGTCTATGAATCTGGCCCACATTTGTATGTGCCGGGACCAGTGGGACATCTCCTCTCCGAAAACGACCTGGCCCTCCCACCAGCCGAGGTACAGATTTGCGTAAGTTGGGGCGCATGGACTCCCCATCGCTGTACCCCGCTGCTGGTGGAAGAAGTCGTCCCCGAATATATATACAGTAATACCTTGCTTTTCGAACTCTTTGGAACTCAACGAAAATTTACCCAGAAGTCATGTTTGGAATTCGAACTCTGCTCGGTTTTTGAACGTTTTTTGAACATTTTTGCGAGCATGGATGGTAGGTTGTACCTGGCGAGTTAAGCAGTGGTGACGCCACATACAGTACAGTGCTGTATAAGACTGCTGGAGTGCATATACAGTGCAGTAGTAGTACAGGCAGTGCACCACCATCTCCCATACATTACAGTGCTTGGATGGGGGGGGACGCTATACAGTAAAGGATGGGTGAGGAGTTGGTGACTACTGGACTATAGTTGCTGGTTCTGATGAACATTTCTTACATATAATGTCCTGTACAGTATATAGTGCTGCTCTGTAATGTACAGTATATAGAGCTGCTCTGTAATGTCCTGTACAGTATAGTGCTGTTCTGTACTGTACTGATTATACGGAGCACTTATCAATGTAATAAATGAGGATTGTAGGTAATTATTGGTGGCTCCTGCTGGAACCAATTCATCACATTTACATTATTTCCTATGGGAAGACACTGCTCGCTTCTCAAACTGCCTTCCAGAACCAATTAAGTTCGAGAACCGAGGTACCAGTGTATATATATATATATTCATATCTATGTGATAGCGGCATCCGGACCGTCCCTGCAGAGACACACAGACTGTATGATGATTAGAGACGTCTCCACGATGGGTGGAGAACAAAGGACAGGAGGTGTATAGAGACCCAAACATGGCCGATAGGGGGAGGACGGAAGCTAAATACTGAGGGAACAAAGGGCAGGATCCATAGGCCGCCTTATACAGAACGTGTATGTGCCGTCCCCTCCCCCACTATACATATATACACGGGGGGAGGAGGGAGTGTTACTGTAATGTAGCTGTAAGATGGAGCCCCCCCTTATGTCCCTGTGACCCCCCCCACCTCACTATACATATATACACAGGGGGGGGGGGGGAATTTTACTGTAATGTAGCTGTAAGGTGGAGCCCCCCATTATATCCCTGTATAACTCCCTTCTCCCATACCTGGTATAGCAGCTCCCGGCGCCTCCTCCTCCTTCACCTCACTCATACACCGGGGATCGCCCCTCATCCTCTCTTCTTCTGCTTCATCCTCCACTTTAATATTAGTCACCTGATCTCCCCCCTGATGGGACATATAGAACAATTCAGTACAATCCAGCAGACAGGAGGGAAAATCTAACACATCAACATAAGAAACCAGCAACATGTATCTATCAGCCTCATCACATCTATGAGTGCAGGAGCAACAACCACCGGGGGGCGCTATAGAGATATAGTGCTATAGCATCAGCCTCATCTACCTGCTGATTGTCTGCTGGGACATTTCCCTCTGGACAGTCCTGGGAATACAGAGGACGGGGACACCTCTCTGGTGGATTCCTGTCACTGCCTCCATCTGTAGGGAACACACAGGGAGCCAATCCATTATACACTGCTACATGTCATCAGGAGGAGGAGGATGGGGGGAGGTGGAGGATGGGAGGAGGAGGAGGAGGAGGATGGGAGGAGGAGGATGGGGGGAGGAGGATGGGGGGAGGAGGATGGGAGGAGGAGGATGGGGGGAGGAGGAGGAGGATGGGAGGATGGGAGGAGGAGAAGGAGGATGGGAGGGGGAGGAGGAGAAGGAGGATGGGAGGAGGATGTAGGGGCCCCTCCCCCCTGCTCTCTAACATCAGGAAGGTCTCCTCTTACCTTGTGCTGTGAGGCCGGGCGGCTGATCCTCCATCATGAGCGGCTGCTCCCCCCGGTACAGATCCTTGTGTCCTTCTACATACTCCCACTCCTCCATGGAGAAATAGACGGCCACATCCTGACACCTTATAGGAACCTGACACACACAATGATCACACAGTCATCCCCCCCAGCCTGCTGCCTCCTGGATTACTCTATCATCTCCCAGCATTCCCCAGTGTCACCTCTCCAGTCAGCAGCTCAGTCATCCTGTGGGTGAGTTCTAGGATCTTCTGCTCATTTATCAGTGATGGAGGCTCCGTGATGGGGCCCCGGGCCCTGCTCCGCCCTCCTGACTCCTGGGGGAAGGCCACACCCTCCCCCCATGTCTTCTTCACTATGGTGTAATCCTGGGGATGGAGAGAGACAATGAGGGGACTGAGCCCAGTATTCCTGCCTCCTCCTCACTACAAAGAGGAGATTGTCCCCCTGTATAGAGCTCTAGTGAGGAGGAGGAGGAGGAGACACATCTGGACTACTGGGGTCAGTGCTGGAGACCACCGCACCTACAAAGAGGAGACCAGATCCAGAACATAGAGCGGGGGATGGAGGGAGGGGCCAAAGAGCCCAGACAACAATGGTGGAAATCTAGAGAAGTTACCTCTCCGGTCAGCAGGCGGATGATCTCCAAGGTGACGTGTAATATTCTCTTACTGATCTCATTCCTGTCCTTCTCCATCCTTGGGGGGTCATTCAGGAGGAGGAGCGTCTGGGGGAGAAGAGGAGACAACTGAAGCACAAGGACGGTCTAGTCCTGCCGGGGCCTTTATTTCACAGCCAAGGGCCCCAGCAAATGTAAGATCCCTCCTCCTGTAAGCTTACCTTACTGCTGGGGGGGTCACACTGATAGTAACACAATGTAACATCCCTCCTCCTGTAAGCTTACCTTACTGCTGGGGTCACACACTGATAGTAACACAATGTAACATCCCTCCTCCTGTAAGCTTACCTTACTGCTGGGGGGGGTCACACTGATAGTAACACAATGTAACATCCCTCCTCCTGTAAGCTTACCTTACTGCTGGGGGGTCACACACTGATAGTAACACAATGTAACATCCCTCCTCCTGTAAGCTTACCTTACTGCTGGGGGGGTCACACACTGATAGTAACACAATGTAACATCCCTCCTCCTGTAAGCTTACCTTACTGCTGGGGTCACACTGATAGTAACACAATGTAACATCCCTCCTCCTGTAAGCTTACCTTACTGCTGGGATCACACACTGATAGTAACACAATGTAACATCCCTCCTCCTGTAAGCTTACCTTACTGCTGGGGTCACACACTGATAGTAACACAATGTAACATCCCTCCTCCTGTAAGCTTACCTTACTGCTGGGGGGGGTCACACTGATAGTAACACAATGTAACACCCCTCCTCCTGTAAGCTTACCTTACTGCTGGGGTCACACACTGATAGTAACACAATGTAACATCCCTCCTCCTGTAAGCTTACCTTACTGCTGGGGTCACACACTGACAGTAACACAATGTAACATCCCTCCTCCTGTAAGCTTACCTTACTGCTGGGGTCACACTGATAGTAACACAATGTAACACCCCTCCTCCTGTAAGCTTACCTTACTGCTGGGGTCACACACTGATAGTAACACAATGTAACACCCCTCCTCCTGTAAGCTTACCTTACTGCTGGGGTCACACTAATAGTAACACAATGTAACATCCCTCCTCCTGTAACCTTACCTTACTGCTGGGGGGTCACACACTGATAGTAACACAATGTAACATCCCTCCTCCTGTAAGCTTACCTTACTGCTGGGGTCACACACTGATAGTAACACAATGTAACACCCCTCCTCCTGTAAGCTTACCTTACTGCTGGGGTCACACACTGATAGTAACACAATGTAACACCCCTCCTCCTGTAAGCTTACCTTACTGCTGGGGGGTCACACTGATAGTAACACAATGTAACATCCCTCCTCCTGTAAGCTTACCTTACTGCTGGGGTCACACTGATAGTAACACAATGTAACATCCCTCCTACTGTAAGCTTACCTTACTGCTGGGGGGGGTCACACACTGATAGTAACACAATGTAACATCCCTCCTCCTGTAAGCTTACCTTACTGCTGGGGTCACACTGATAGTAACACAATGTAACATCCCTCCTCCTGTAAGCTTACCTTACTGCTGGGGTCACACACTGATAGTAACACAATGTAACACCCCTCCTCCTGTAAGCTTACCTTACTGCTGGGGGGTCACACTGATAGTAACACAATGTAACATCCCTCCTCCTGTAAGCTTACCTTACTGCTGGGGTCACACACTGATAGTAACACAATGTAACACCCCTCCTCCTGTAAGCTTACCTTACTGCTGGGGGGGTCACACTGATAGTAACACAATGTAACACCCCTCCTCCTGTAAGCTTACCTTACTGCTGGGGTCACACTGATAGTAACACAATGTAACATCCCCCCTCCTGTAAGCTTACCTTACTGCTGGGGTCACACTGATAGTAACACAATGTAACATCCCTGCTCCTGTAAGCTTACCTTACTGCTGGGGGGTCACACTGATAGTAACACAATGTAACACCCCTCCTCCTGTAAGCTTACCTTACTGCTGGGGTCACACACTGATAGTAACACAATGTAACATCCCTCCTCCTGTAAGCTTACCTTACTGCTGGGGTCACACTGATAGTAACACAATGCAACATCCCTCCTCCTGTAAGCTTACCTTACTGCTGGGGTCACACACTGATAGTAACACAATGTAACACCCCTCCTCCTGTAAGCTTACCTTACTGCTGGGGTCACACACTGATAGTAACACAATGTAACACCCCTCCTCCTGTAAGCTTACCTTACTGCTGGGGTCACACTGATAGTAACACGATGTAACACCCCTCCTCCTGTAAGCTTACCTTACTGCTGGGGTCACACACTGATAGTAACACAATGTAACATCCCTCCTCCTGTAAGCTTACCTTACTGCTGTGGTCACACACTGATAGTAACACAATGTAACACCCCTCCTCCTGTAAGCTTACCTTACTGCTGGGGGGGTCACACACTGATAGTAACACAATGTAACATCCCTCCTCCTGTAAGCTTACCTTACTGCTGGGGTCACACTGATAGTAACACAATGTAACACCCCTCCTCCTGTAAGCTTACCTTACTGCTGGGGGGGTCACACTGATAGTAACACAATGTAACACCCCTCCTCCTGTAAGCTTACCTTACTGCTGGGGTCACACACTGAGGAGCAGAGATCTCCACACACAACACAACAGCAGTGACTGCCCGACCA